>NC_133361.1:85629020-85843248 GCF_049309525.1 Garra rufa
TTTTAGTTGTTGTTTAAAAATCAGTTCATACAGATTTAAACACATACAGACACTTGGTTGTCTTTTAATTGCAAAAACAACAAAATGCAGTTGTATTTTTACACATTTAAGTATTCGAGAGCAGTAACTAATGATTATCTTGGTTATCACGTAATACTGATTATTGTGAAAATTGAGTAATCGATAATTTTTTTTTGTAATAAAAACAGAACTAACATTAGCATGTGAAGGTGAAATGATTAAATGTACATAAAGTTTACAGAAACTGAACTTAAGTATTTAATTTCCATGTGGTAAAAATACACACAGAGACGCCAATGCGGCAAAAAGCTCATTTGGGACGGATATCTTCTTTTACACTAAATTACGGACCACATGGTTTAAATCTAACAATCTCAACAGTCTTTACAAATTATTTTTCAATGGCAAAGCTATAGTCCTAGAAATAAAAAAAACATAATACTACTGCATGTTTTCGTTTTATTGTTTTAGGATACCCCCACAGCTGGCAACCATACTCACACACGGAAAGAGCACTGCAACATTACAAATGTTAAATAACATATTAATGTAATTAATAAAATAATTACAATTAAAATAAACATATTTTTCTCTGTACAATGTGTCTGTTGTCTTTGATTAGCCTAAAAGTAAAATAAACTGACATCCAGAGAACTTAAAGTGAAAGTCCCCTAAACGTCCCGAACGGCCGCTGCAGGTCCTGTAAACGTCCCCGTGAATGTTCGGAGAACGTCTTCACGGACGTCCGCTAGACGTAATGGGGACCCTACACGCAGACGTACGGGGGACATTCGTAGAGGCCATTTAGGGGACGTTCTGGGGACCTATTTTTGTTAGCTGGGATGTGACTGCCATGAACAGGGTATATGCAGGAATCCTACACTGTAACCGATTTTTGTAATTTGGACAGTATTTTACTGTAATATCTACAGTAAGATACTGTAAAATGTATATACAGTATTTTACTGTAAACTGCAAAGGATTATGGGAAAAATATATGATCACTACTGTAATTCTCCACTACTGTAAATCCGTTTACAGTAGTAAACTTGCCCGCGAAAAATTGACCAATGGCAAGGGAGATTTTTTTTTCTCCTGTTGAGAGGAAGTGGCGGTAAAAAGGACAAAAGAGAAATGTTGCATCAATAACTCGACAAAAAGGTTAGTATATTATCTCTGTTTTATGAAAAACTGAACAATTTTAATTTGTTTTCACTTGTTAACAGCAAACTAACAATATTCATCGTGTTTTTCATGTCGGTAGCCTTTTTTTTCTGACTGACGGCCGGGGCGCCGCCATAACGGTGAAAACATGGACTGGTGAGTAAATTAAGGTGACCTATATTAGTCGAAATAAACTTTATTTAAACTGAGATACACGTTTGTATATTCGGCTGCCCTTTAATGCAAGTTAGTTCGTCTGACGAGCCCTTACTCAAGCTTAACAGCAAACTGAGGTGAAATACTGAGGTAAAGTGCGTTAAGCAACACCACTGTTTCTGTGGAGATTTTAAACTGTATTTTCAAGCCCTTCTTTTGTTTGTTATTTTCAAGTTTCTGGTCTGGATGTCGTCTGTAACGTCGGAGCGCGGAGGTGTATTTTGGATCTTCTTCTGTGAATGACTGCCATAGTATCGACGATAACATGAACTGGTAAGCTAATAATGTCAGTAAGCCGAAGTTGACAAACTTAACGTTAGTCACAGAGCAGCATAATATCTTTTAAACGCTGCCTCTTTATAGCTAGCAAGGTAATTCTCTTCAAATGATGTTTAAGTAAGAAATGTGTGTATGAATGTCGTATGTAACTTTATAGACGGTCCCTTCAGTGACAGACGTGACATAAACAGCGCGCTAACATGAAACACTGAGGTAAAACTGAACACCGCGGTTAACTGCATCTTTTGTGTTTTATTTTCAAGTTTGTGGTCTCGTGGTCATGTCGTCTGCATCGGAGGTGTATTAGAGTCTTTTCTGGTGATTGCCGTCGTCGCGGTGCAAACAACAGGTGAGCTTCCCCTTTCATCAATTTAACTAAGTTAATGTTAACGTTACTAAATTAGCCAAATTAGCCACAGGCTGCTGTTCTCCACTAACTTGCAGAACAGGTTAACTTTTTAAAGAGAGTAACGAGCTAGCAATATATTAATATAGCAAGTTTTGCTAATAAATATGATAAATGCTTATTTTATTAAAAATGTAAATTGTATTACTGTACAGTAGTTGTCTTTTCTGATCATAAACTATAGTAACACTAAAAGGGTGTTGTGACACTGTCTGTTACAGGAGATTTCTCCAAGCACTAACTGGATGCTGACCATCAGATGCAGAATCATCATACAGCCAGCTGTCAATTTTACAGACATGCAGAATCAGGTAACCCAAAACACATTTTGTTTTACATTGCATTTACATTCATGCATTTTTCAGATGCTTTTATCCTAAGCAAGTTATATTGTATTTATATTGTTATTTATTGTATTTCGTAAGGTATTCATTTCCTGGGGGGTGTTCCATAAAACAAGTTTACCAAATAAGTCAGGCTTATTTCAGTTAGTCTGACTTATTTTGTGTCAAATCAAGTGACAATAAGTCAGACTAACTGAAATAAGCCTGGCTTATTTGGTAAACTTGTTTTATGGAACACCCCCCTGGGAATGTTTTTTATTACCATGTCTTGTCACATCAAGATTGAGTTTGCATGCGCATTAAAATTATTTCTATTAAACCAGCATTTAAACAGCAAAATGCAGCTGCTTCAGGTGTCTTTACCTTACTGTAACCTTTAAATTCATAATAGCAATCTTACCATCTGTCAAATTTAGATTATTGTTACTGTAAAGCAACAAATAGAGATTTTTTTAATCGTAGTAGGCTTATTATATGCACAGACTTTCTAGGAAACACACGTTTAGAATGTTTATATGAACAGATTGGTTAGCATTTAGCATGGTCTTTGGCAGACTTTACTAAGTGTCAGGGCAACAAAATTAGATAAACAAGAATGTAATATTAAGTCATTTAAATCATGAAGAAAATATTGTCTTTGTGCTCCATTTAGTAAAAACTGTTTTAAACAAAGCCATGTCTTGCGTCTCTGCACACAGCAGTGTTTAATTACTGAATGAATTTACCTTTTTTAAACACCTTGAATCAGTGATTCACTGGCCCATTCATTAAATTCTTTATAAAAAATTTCAATAAAAAGTTTCTTCAGTTTTTTTTCTTACTACAGCGTTCATATGTAGTATATAATAAAAATAAAAAAATGCATACAGCATCAAGTTCGACAGTTGAGGCAAATTCTATAAACACTGCTTTAAAAAAATCTTTTTATTTCTTGTGCTTGCAGGTTCGTTCAGACAGTCAATCTTTGTGGCAGCAAATGCATTGACAGTCACAGATCAGATGGACTTCTGGAAAGAGGGTGCAAACAACAAGCATCAGCCTGAATTCCATTCTGCTGTTTCTCATCAGAGAGCTTGTCAACTTTGACTCAAAATTACTAAAATTTAACACAACACAAACTCATTTTTACTGTATGATTTTATTTTATTTACACTACCAGACAAAGCTTTTGAACAGTAAGATTTTAAATGTTTTTAAAGTAGGTCTCTTCTGCTCACTAAGCCTGCATTTATTTGATCCAAAGTACAGCAAAAACAGTACACTTTTGAGCCGTTTTCTTTTTGAATATATTTTAAAATGTCATTAATTCAAAGCTGAATTTTTAGGATCATTACTGCAGTCACATGATCCTTCAGTAATCATTCTAATTATCTGATTTTCTGCTCAAAAACTATTATTATGATGTTGTTGAGATTAATATAATGCTAAAAACAGTGAAGTAGATTTTTTTCAGGTTTCTTTGATGAATAGAAGGTTCAGATAAACAGCATTTATCTGAAATAGAAATAGTTTGTAACATTATGAATGTCTTTATCATCACTTTTAATCAATTTAAGTCATCCTTGCTAAATAATATCTTTCTTTTCATCAAAGAATCCTGGAAAATTTAAAAATTAAATAAAATATGTTTATCAGCATACTAGAATGATTTCTGAAGGATCATGTGATACTGAAGACGAGTAATGATGCTGAAAATTTAGCTTTGATCAAAGGAATAAATTAAATTGTAAAATATATTCAAATAGCAGTTCATTTATATAATGTATCACAATTGTATTGCTTTTGCTGTAATTTGGATCAAATTAATGCAGGCTTGGTGTGCAGAAGAGAATTCTTTAAAAAAATCTTAGTGTTCAAAAACTTTTGACTGGTAGTGTACTTACTTATTTTTGCTTTTCAGTATGTGTATGTTTGCCATGATACAAAGTCTCCAGGGGACTGTGGTGATGCCCTTTTTTCTGCTGTATCCTAGAGGTCAACATTTGTAATTTGTACTTTTAAAAAGAAAATGTTCAACAAATAAAAAGAATATTATCAGAACTAATGCTTATGAGTTATTGTGATTTTTATGGGGTTGGGGTGATAAAAATCTTAAAATACAGTGCTATACGACAATTGGATTGTTTTTACAGGTAAAAAAAGTTTAAAATAAATGAAAATAAACTCTATAGTACTGATACTGTAATTGAAAATACAGTAAAAATACTGTAATCGAAGATACAGTAAAACACTGTAAATGAAATTACAATAAAAATACTGTAAATGAAATTACAGTAAAGGTCTTTTAGTACTGTAAATGCACTTACAGTAATAATACTGTAAACATTTTTACAGTAACTTACTGGCATCCAGCTGCCAGTAAGTTACTGTAAAATTTACAGCAAACTTTTTACAGTGTATATAAATGTTCAAACATACATTGATCCATCATTTGCAAGATAACAATACAAAATATAAATTATTATGTCTCTAGTCATGTTAAATAACAATATGGCAACATACACTTGTATAAATAGATATAAAATTACTGAATCTTCAGAAAAATACTGCAATGAAAAATATGTTTTACCTCCTCAATTATCATAAAGATCTATAGTAACATAAAACGTTTAAACATGTATGTATAAACGGATGTACTAACTTAATTCAATTAATGTCTAACATTACTTATGGAATTATGTGATGTAATGCTAGCAAAACATCTGATAGCTCTAAACAGCTTAAGCATAACATTACATTACAAACTCTGTATGTACTCTGTATCAGTATGTTACTTACTCCGTATCTTATATGGCTAAGTTATCAGGCTAGTGTCGCTCAGAAAATCAGATAACATAAATAACTACATGATGTAATTTAACAACATTTACCATTTCCATCCATTGTCAGCATTTCTGCATTCTCTGTATCCGGCTTCCATGTCGCTGTATTGCTCTTTTTTCACCTTGCAGCTAACATAAGCTTTCGGCGTAAACGCCGCTGAGCCTCAATCTTCGCATCTTGGTTTCGCTGCTTCATCTTCCACCAAGAAAACACCGGAGCAAACAAACAGCCGCTTTGGTTCTCTCCATTTTGATCGTTCGATGATCACACTATGGTGGCCTACCTGACTTATTTTCAGTCCTCCTGCAGAAAGGGGAGGGGTTTCATGACGTTTGATCCAAGGAGGTGTGTAAAGGGCGGGCCTTAGGTTTGCGCAGCGAGGCTATTGGCTCGATAGTGGAAACGCAGCTTACTTTTGGCCTTGGTGCTTGCGACTCGAGGCCATTGGCCCCACCCGGCAAGGTCTTAGCACTGGCTCGCACTGCCCAACAGTGGAAAAGCGGCTATGGAAATCTTATCGTCCACATTAGACTTCACACTGGAGAAAAGCCTTTCATCTGCTCTCAGTGTGGAAAGAGTTTCAATCAAAAAAGATACCTTGAAGTTCACATAAGAATTCACATTGGAGAGAAGTTTCTACCAAAAAGGTAACCTTAAATACCACATGAACATTTACTCAAGAGGGGAGATTAAGTGTCATCAGTTTGGATGAGTTTTACAGACAAGAAAAAAACTAGGATTCATGCACGGATATTGGAGAAAGGCCTGTCATGTGCCATCAGTGGAAATACTTCCAAAAAACAAAGCAAATCTCGAGTTTCATATTGGCTGGATGATGGCATACCATCTTCCGTAGAGGTGCTTTACAACTGAATCACATCTTGCAACATTGACATTGGTACCCAACTGAATTCAATCAACACCAAACTTGTTCTAGTTGAATAGCTACATTGCTGTCTTCGGTAGAACTGTTAACAGCTGAATGGATGTCATTTCAAACTGATCAACTTCACAGTTATTGATCTGAACTGACTTGAGCTGAATAATGACACTCTTGTCTTTTAGACATGCTTTACAGCAGTATCTGTATTGCCTCCATTGATTCTTTAATTTTCCTGTTTATCATTGTGAAGTAATTTGACACAATCTGTATTATATAAAGCACTATGGAAATAATAAGCTGACCTGACATAAGAGTTCACGCTAGAGGGAATTATTTCACCAGCCCTCAAGACCCTGATATACTCAGTTATTTTTTATTTTTCTCTTGGGGGTAAAAAGAATAGCCCTGCAGAGTTTAGCTTGGACCCTTATTAAACGCACCAGATCCAGCTAATCAGGTCCTTCAGTGTTATTAAAAACAGCAGATATTGCTTCTTCATCTTTATCCTACCAAACCTTCAGACCTACAGACAGCAATCACATTGTGACAAACTTTGTTGCAGGAGGCTCCAGTAATAAAATGTGTCCTTCCAAAACTGGTGTTGATGTCTCAGTATATGAAGAACATTGATGAAAAAATCAGGTATATTTTCAACAAAATTAGCATTGATTAGCATTGGTTTCTTTTAGCATTGATGGGTTACCTATTTTCAAGTTCATAAACCTCACAATGTGGCCACTTCAGTGTGCTCTCATCAAGTGGAGCAAAGAAACCAGAGAATTTTCATTGTTTGCATGATTTCATAAAGGAGCTGCAAGAATTGATGGACACTTAAATATTTTAAAATATAAAAATATAAAATATAAAATATAAAATAAGAATAGGCCTACAGGGAATCCATGAGTCATTAATAAATAATTACCACATCATTCTCTGGGAATTACTTAGAACCTGGAACAGTATTCTAAAATGAAAACATAGCAAGCTAATTCTACTTTAATAAGAACATTTACATTTATTTGAATTTGTTGATAACATTTTCAATACATTTTTGGTCTATTTTCACACAACAAAACCAATGAAAGGTGAACACTGTCTTAAAGAAAACCTGAATACATGAATTACTAGAAACTTATTAAATATAACAACAGGTAAGATGACAGCAATTATTGTGTATGCCTGAACTTCAACCTCTTTAATATTTCTCTAACACATGTAACTCAAGTAACTTTTGTTTCTGATAAAGGTCGATAAGCATGCCATTCTTCTTTTTTTCCTCAATGATGCTTCAAAGTGGCCCAACTGCACACATTTCTTTGCAATGTTTGGACAACTCTGACAGTTTCTGTCCTCTATGGAACTTTTCACGCAATGTCTTGTAGGCTTCAGCGTTACAACCTTCTAGCTCTGCGATCACTGCAGTATCTACATTTGTTTTGCGGTCGACCCCACACTAGTGGTATGCCAGCATTTTGTCCATTCCTTGTTGCAAGTATTGCAAGGCCCTTTTTATATCGGTGTATTGCATCTTCTGGTAGAAACACTGTAAAAGATCAAAGATGATCTGTATTTAACTCCAGTAAGACAATTTCATATATGAAGAGTTCATATGCAAAAGCCTCTAATTGTGAGTGACATGTTTTATAGTAAAGATACTATAGAGGAATAAAACATCATCAGCATGCACTACTGGTAAACACAAAAGCATGATGAATCGCACTGTGGAATGTGTTTCAGTTTAAAATTTTAGTGCTGTATCCTATTGATTAAGCACCATTTCATGTTACATTTTTATTGGCTGGTCAGTAGACGTAGGCCTTAGCAGAAAAAACAGTAACTAAGTTTTCACCCAGTTTTTGCGCCGTTTTGTTATCAACAGAGAATATGCATACTTTTTTTTTTTTTTTTTTTTTTTTTTTTGCAGATAAAATGGTGAACGTGATCATCATCATTTACATCATCCCTGAAAAAAGAATTGTTGCATAAGTTTTGGTGTATCGCAAAAAGAAAAGTTGCCCTTGAGCTGTTTCCATTCATAATTTCACCTATTGTGCAAAAACCTAGTAGCCTGTTCTTCATCCATTTGAAAAAAACCTTAATATGCATGTGTTTATTTAATTGCAGCCTATAGGCTTACATAAAATTATTTTTATTAACAAGCGTAATTTTTTTTCGTACTAGGCCTACAGACTATTTGGATACTTTCATAAACAGGTGTAGTTGCTTTATTATTATTTTTCTGATTAACTTTCATTGGAGTGTATTGGAAATAAGAATGTTAATTTTGGTTATTTCATTTCTCCTGACAATTGACAGTTGTTAAGCCATTATTAACCATTAACCAACATTATTGTTTTAAATTACAATTAAATTATGTGGCTGTGACTCATGAAAATACCTTCATTTATTTTCAGGGATTAATTTTATACACGCAAAAAGCAGTAGAACATGAGGATTTACATGGTCACATCACACACCTGCAGCGCTTCTGCCAATGGAGAAAAGCAAAATAAAGCTATATATAAAATAAATAAATATACGGAAGTCCTAAGAGGCCATGCATTGTTATTTTTTTCTTCTCGTTTTGTTGTGATCACGACATAATTTTCTCGTGATCTCGACATAACAGAAGTTGTTTTGTCGTTATCATGACTTATTTTTCTCGTTATCACGACATAACAAAAGTTGTTTTCTCGTGATCATGACTTATTTTTCTCGTTATCACGACATAACAAAGTTGTTTTCTCGTTATCATGAGTTATTTTTCTCGTTATCACGACATAAAGTTGTTTTCTCGTTATCATGACTTATTTTTCTCGTTATCACGACATAACAAAGTTGTTTTCTCGTTATCATGACTTATTTTTCTCGTTATCACGACATAACAAAAGTTGTTTTCTCGTGATCATGACTTATTTTTCTCGTTATCACGACATAACAAAAGTTGTTTTGTCGTGATCATGAGTTATTTTTCTCGTTATCACGACATAGCAAAGTTGTTTTGTCGTGATCATGAGTTATTTTTCTCGTTATTACGACATAACAAAAGTTGTTTTGTCGTGATCACGACTTATTTTTCTCGTTATCACGACATAAAGTTGTTTTCTCGTGATCACGAGTTATTTTTCTCGTTATCACGACATAACAAAGTTGTTTTGTCGTGATCATGAGTTATTTTTCTCGTTATCACGACATAGCAAAGTTGTTTTGTCGTGATCATGACTTATTTTTCTCGTTATCACGACATAACAAAGTTGTTTTGTCGTGATCATGACTTATTTTTCTCGTTATCACGACATAACAAAAGTTGTTTTGTCGTGATCATGAGTTATTTTTCTCGTTATCACGACATAGCAAAGTTGTTTTGTCGTGATCATGAGTTATTTTTCTCGTTATCACGACATAACAAAGTTGTTTTGTCGTGATCATGAGTTATTTTTCTCGTTATCACGACATAACAAAGTTGTTTTGTCGTGATCATGAGTTATTTTTCTCGTTATCACGACATAACAAAAGTTGTTTTGTCGTGATCATGACTTATTTTTCTCGTTATCACGACATAACAAAGTTGTTTTGTCGTGATCATGAGTTATTTTTCTCGTTATCACGACATAGCAAAGTTGTTTTGTCGTGATCATGAGTTATTTTTCTCGTTATCACGACATAACAAAAGTTGTTTTGTCGTGATCACGACTTATTTTTCTTGTTATCACGACATAACAAAGTTGTTTTCTCGTTATCACGACTTAATAGGCTATTCGGCATAAGAACAGATGCGCAGCATCATCACAGCATAATGGATGATCGTATTCGCTTTTACTTTGATCAGGGACTCACTCAACCTGAAATAGATCTTTAACTTTATCATCGAAGACACTATAGCGACCCTGAACGTGTGGTCAATTTCATTGCCAGTCAAATTGATGGACCGGGACGTCTGCATGGCTACCGAATGATGCATGAAAGATGCCGTTTAAATGGTTTGCGGCTGACCAGATCAATAGTTAGAGAGGTACAGATAAGTCTGGATCCATTAGGTGTGGAGGAAAGAAGAGGGAGAAGGTTGCGGAGGAGACATTATAGAGTGCCAGGCCCTAACTATCTATGGCACTTGGACTCTTACGACAAACTAAAGCCGTATGTGTAACGCCAGGCCAGCAGAGGGAGCCCTTACTCACACTGACTGTTGCAGCTCCCTCTGCTGCCTCGTTGGTTACTTCCTGTTTGGTTGGACATTTAAGCAGGGCCTTTTGCAAACAGGCCCTGCGAAGTATTGTTTTGCTGTTGCGGACTCTACCAAGCGTTTATCTTGTTTCATTGCCTTGTCTTGTTATTTCCACGGTTTTGTTTCACAGTCATAGTTTTGTTTTCATTGCCATAGTTTTGTTTCTTAGCCATAGTTTTGCCTTGTTTCACTGTTTTGTTATTTTGCTACTTTGGACTGCTCACTTGGATTTTGACCCACGCCTGTATTACTGGATTACGCTTTTGTCTTGCCCTGGATGTTATTGTTTGCTGGTGTTTGACCCTGCCTGTCTTGACTGATCTGCTTAATAAAGCCTGCATTTGGATCTTACACGCTTCCCAGAGTCCTCACGTTACAGAAATACTTCGCCTACCAGAGATCCAGCGGCTTTTCACCACAGATCGCCATGGACCAAGCAGCTTCTCGTCTCTTCAACCTACGTCAAGGTAATCAGGCTATAGAGGAATATGTGCAGGACTTTTGTGAACTGTGCCACTTGGTGGGATTTAATGATGTTGCCCTCAAGGACATTTTTCGTTTTGGCCTCACTGAGGAAATTTCAAGGTTAATGCCACGCTATACTCCTCACTGGACTCTAGAAACATATATTGACTTTGCTCTCAGATTGAGTGGTTCCTCGTTTACTGTGGGGATAGCTGATGAGGAACCCTGCTATTCCCCAGTATCTGCCACTCATCATTCTCCACATTTAACCGCCATGTCTGGAATTATTCACGTGTCCCAGCCTGCTCACGTCATGCCTGCTGCTTCAAAGCCTGCTCACGTCATGCCTGCTGCTTCAAAGCCTGCTCACGTCATGCCTGCTGCTTCAAAGCCTGGTCACGTCATGCCTGCTGCTTCAAAGCCTGCTCACGTCATGTCTGCTGCTTCAAAGCCTGCTCACGTCATGTCTGCTGCTTCAGGGCCTGCTCACGTCATGTCTGCTGCTTCAGGGCCTGCTCACGTCATGTCTGCTGCGTCAGGGCCTGCTCACGTCATGGCTGCTGCTTCAAGGCCTGCTCACGTCATGTCTGCTGCTTCAGGGCCTGCTCATGTCATGTCTGCTGCTTCAGGGCCTGCTCACGTCATGTCTGCCGTTCCAGGGCCTGCGCACATTACACCTACCACACCACAGCCTCCTCACGTCATGACTGCTGCTTCAAGGACCACTCCAGGGCCTGCTCACGCCAAGCCTGCCGCTCCAGGGCCTGCTCACGCCAAGCCTGCCGCTCCAGGGCCTGCTCACGCCAAGCCTGCCGCTCCAGGGCCTGCTCACGCCATGCCTGCCATCCCACAGCCTGTTTGCAAGATGGCCGCCCTTCCAGAGCCACTGCACAAGATGGCCGCCACGCCACAGCCTGCACCCAAAATGCCTGCCACGCCACAGCCTGCACCCAAGATGGCCACCATGCCAGTCCCACGCCAAGCCACGATCCTGATGTCAGAACCAGCCCACATCAAGTCTGCTGCTCCAGAATCAGATCACGCCATGTCTGTCAAGCCACGGCCACTTTATGTCACAGCATCAGCCAAGCCAGCGTCTGCTTACCCCCCAGCCACCAAGTCAGCTTTCGCTAACATCACATCTAATCATCACAGTCTGATATCCAGCGTGAGAGATACAGCTGTTGTTCTTCACGAGTCAAGCCAAGATACAGCTGTTGTTCTTCATGTATCAAGCCAAGATACAGCTGTTGTTCTCCATGTGTCAAGCCAAGATACAGCTGTTGTTCCCCATGTGTCAAGTCAAGTTGCTGCTGTTGTCCATGAGCCAAGCCAAGCCACAGTCGATTTTCATGAACCAAGCCAAGTTACAGCAGATCTCCATGAGCCAAGTCAAGTTGCTGCTGTTGTCCATGAGCCAAGCCAAGCCACAGTTGATCTTCATGAGCCAAACCAAGTTACAGCAGATCTTCATGAACCAAGCCTAATTACTGCTGTTATTCCAGAGCCAAGTCACGTCTCGCCCGAGCGTCCAGAGCCAAGTCACGTCTCGCCCGAGCGTCCAGAGCCAAGTCACGTCTCGCCCGAGCGTCCAGAGCCAAGTCACGTCTCTCCTGACCTGCCAGAGCCACGCCATGTCTCGTCTGACCAGCCAGAGCCACGCCATGTCTCGTCTGACCAGCCAGAGCCTCGCCATGTCTCGTCTGATCTGCCAGAGCCTTGCCATGTCTCGTCTGATCTGCCAGAGCCTCGCCATGTCTCGTCGGATCTGCCAGAGCCTCGCCATGTCTTGATTACCTGTGTCAAGGACCCACCTCTAATGTCAGTGCGGGCTACAGGCATCACACTGCCTGTGATGGTATTCACCATTTTGAGTGTGTGGGCTGCACACTACACTCCAGAGGCCTCGTCTGTCCATGAATCTGTCCACGAGCCTGCTCCAGAGTCCTCTTCTGTCCATGAGTCTATCCACGTGTCCGCTGCGCCAATGCCTCTTATGGAGGCGGCGTCCACGGCGGAACCCCCTGAGGAGTCAGCTCCCGCTGTAGATCCTCGAAAGGGGGTAGTACCCAAGCTCCCTGTGCCACCATGGCCTCCTGAACTGACTGCTTTGCTATGGCTACCCAGGCTTACTGCTCTGCCTGCTCCACCATGGCTTCCTGCTCTGCCTACAACACCAAAGCTTCCTGCTCTGCCTGCACTGCCATGGCTTCCTGCTCTGCCTGCACCACCAAGGCTTCCTGCTCTACCTGCTCCGCCATGGCTTCCTGCTCTGCCTGCACCGCCAAGGCTCCCTGCTCTACCTGCTCCTCCATGGCTTCCTGCTCTGCCAGCTCCGTCAAAGCTTCCCTGTCTGCCATTGTTCCTTGATCCAGGCCCACCTCTGCTCCACGATCCAGGCCTGCCATTGCTCCATTGCCCAGGACCTCCAAGTTTCCACTGTCTGCCATTGCTCCACGGCCCAGGACCTCCATTACACCACTGTCTGCCACCGCTCCATGGCCCAGGTCCTCCAGTGCTTCACTGTCTATCCCTGCTCTACGCTCCTAGCCCTGACTCTGTACCTGTTCCCCTTCATGGACCTGGCCCACCGTCCCACCCCCTGCTCTACCACCCTCCTGGACTTATGGACTGTTGTTTTGGAGCGCCAGGAGTCGCTCCTAGAGGGGTGGATCTGTAACGCCAGGCCAGCAGAGGGAGCCCTTACTCACACTGACTGTTGCAGCTCCCTCTGCTGCCTCGTTGGTTACTTCCTGTTTGGTTGGACATTTAAGCAGGGCCTTTTGCAAACAGGCCCTGCGAAGTATTGTTTTGCTGTTGCGGACTCTACCAAGCGTTTATCTTGTTTCATTGCCTTGTCTTGTTATTTCCACGGTTTTGTTTCACGGTCATAGTTTTGTTTTCATTGCCATAGTTTTGTTTCTTAGCCATAGTTTTGCCTTGTTTCACTGTTTTGTTATTTTGCTACTTTGGACTGCTCACTTGGATTTTGACCCACGCCTGTATTACTGGATTACGCTTTTGTCTTGCCCTGGATGTTATTGTTTGCTGGTGTTTGACCCTGCCTGTCTTGACTGATCTGCTTAATAAAGCCTGCATTTGGATCTTACACGCTTCCCAGAGTCCTCGCGTTACAGTATGGCATAGCAGTTAACGGCTGCATTGATGGTTTTTCACGCCACATCATCTGGATGCAAGCCTACTTCACAAATAACAATCCCAGAGTAATTGCTGGGTATTATTTCCGCGCTGTTGCTGAAAGAAGGGGTTGCCCTCAAATAATCCGATCCGATTTTGGTACCGAAAATGTCCATGTGAACAGGTTACAAGAGTTTCTTCGTGAAGACTCGGCGGGAACTGTGCATTCACCATGTGTCTTTCAAGGAACAAGCCAAGCAAACCAGAGAATAGCAAGTTGGTGGGGTATTTACAGACGACAAAATGCAGATTACTGGATGGATATGTTCAAAGACCTGCAATCAACTGGTGATTTCACAGGCGATGCAACCGACAAAGGTCTTATAAAGTTCTGCTTTCTCTCCATAATTCAGGTAACTGCATGTTGTTTAGCCTGCAATTAAATTATCTTATTTCCATAACATTTATCCCAAATACTGAGTGGCGTGTTTTTGGCATGTTTACTCTGCCCCCGGTCCGCGATTTCTACCGATTTTGACTCATGGGCTTGGAAAATTTCTGTATTTTAATGACTTAAATTTGATTTAACAGCAAATCGAAATACGAATAGAAAGAAATAAAATATAAATGACAAAAACAATTAGATGATGAGCTTATGCTTTGTTATTTGTGCGTGGGCGGCCCTGAAAAGCCACTTTAAAACTATCCTGTCAGTCTGTCCCATCATGCAGAATGAGTTAATCTGATGTACCGCTCTGCAAATTAGTCACAATAAAGTTTCTTAATAATGTGTGGCTGTTGCATAGGCTATTTCTTGCAAATTTACATGTCATATAAAGCGCAACACTGCACTTCTCATGTCGGTGGCCCACATTGTGATAATAGGTCTGAGCTCATTATCTGTAGCCTTCTATTGTGCTTACACCCAGGCTTTATTAATGCCGAATATGCTTTGTTTTTAGGAGGAACTGGACACTGTTGTAAACATGTGGAATAACCACTGAATCCGACGTAGCAATGGTCGTGACTTACAACATGGAAAACCCTTCCTCATGTACAACTTACCAGAACTTTATCAAACAAAAGACTACTTGAATCCTGCAGATGCTGAAAAATTGGATGTGATCATCCATGAAAATGTCTGCCTGTGGAAATCAGACATACCCTGTGATCGTGACCTCTATGAACTCTGTGTTCTTGTTATGGAGGAGAATAATCTACAACCAAGTGCAGCAGCCACAGAGGCATTGAGACTATACAAAAACATTCGACCTCTGGTTAGGGAACTTTTAGGTTTATAGATGACGTGCCATAATCTTAAAAATGCTATTTTAAGATGTTTTATAAAATATTTTATTTTTCTAGGTTGCAGGTTGCATATGTGTATATATGTTTTTGTTTTTTAACTAGGTGTTTATTAAACAATGTAACAATGGAAAAAATAAGCAAAGGATGAGTCCAAGGTCCCTGTAACGGTTTGAAGTTTTTTGTTCAGTTTGCACTATCAAAATTAAACAAAATTTGGCTTCAAACTTTCATTTTTTCGTTTTTTTTTTTTCAAATATCTCAAAATGGATAATTGTCTCTCTGTTTAATTTTCTGTTCTACAAGTTTAGGTTGTGGCATCTGTATAAGGATTTTTAAAACAAACATAAAACATGACGACTTATTCTGATTTTCCATTTTTGTGTGTTTTGCGCTCGCAGTTGGTCCGTACCATTACCGCCGGGGGAGGAGACGGGGTGGCTGGATTAGCCTACAGCCAGAGCGCTGCTGCTTGTCTAAATCAGAACCCAGTAACTGTGATTGCGTGTTAACAACCACGGATTAGTTAGTTTTAGTTTCGATATTCGCCGTTTTGCTTTCATTTGCCACAGCTCAAAGATATCACTATCACGATTAGTTTTAACAATTATATAGACAATGTATTTTAATTAAAATGACTTTTACCATTGAAAAAGTACATTGTTAACCCTCTGGGGTTCTTCGGTCACTTTTGACCGGAATTTTTTAAATAAAAATTTTTTAAAAATCGTAGCTTCACCGGAATGGTATGAAACCTGGTGACTTTTATGGTATTTGGTATATGAACACACAAAAAAATTGGGGACAGGATTGGAAAAGTCTAAGTGGTCGTAAAAAAAATAGTCACACTCAGGGTCTTCGGGTCAAAATGACCGGCCATAGGAAATGAATGGGAAATTGGCAAAAATATGAAAATACAGAGTTTTTTTGTGCATACAATCTACAAATCAGCCACAATCCAGAAAAAAAGCACACAACTGTGAAGGGGTGACTCTCTAAAACATCAAGAGTGCAAAACACTACAATACACTCACACACACACACACTTATACACACACAAACACACGCACACACAAATGAACGTGTGTCATTTCAAAAGCTAATTTTGGGAAATGTGTGAAATAGAAGCAATCAATGTAAGAAATAAAGCACACAGCAATTAAAGCATAAGACTGTAAGCCATCAGAGTTCCAAAATAGACACACAGACACACACACACACACACACACACACACACACACACACACACACACACACACACAGGGAAATATGAGATTGATGAGACTGTAACAGAGAAATGTGAGACTATGAATCAAATAAAAGGGAGACATTGGATCCAAAATGCAAAAGTCATACACCATGTCACACACACACACACACACACACACACACACACACACGGAAAAAAGATTTCAAAACAAGCATCATTTGCTCAAAGTGCTATATGGAGACACTATGTTGTGATTTGTCACAACCTGATCTGTAATCACAATTAGTATGTAAATAATATGTAATTATAGTTAGGATGATATTTAAAACAAACTTTTTTTTCCTCTATTTTTTTTATTTACTGTTTGACAATTGTTATACTTTTGCTGTTATTTTAGATTTATGTTCATAATTGCTGTTGCCTTTTGAATAAGAGGTACTGTTCATTGAATATGTAAAAAAAGAATGCACATAATATGTAAATAGGGTTAGGATGATATTTAAAATATTTTTATTTCTCTATTTTCCATTTAATGTTTGATAATTATACTTTTGCTGTTATTTTGTTGCCCATGCTGTTGCTGTTCATAATTGCTGTGCTAAATAAGAGTTATTGTTTATTGAATTTTACAAAAAAAATATTTAAATCAAAATGTTCATTATAAAAAGGTTACAAAATAAAAAAAATGGTATGACTGAAAGAACTGCATTTTTATTAAGTTAGAATTAAAACAATGGGTAACAAAATGCTTTCCATTGTTTCTCTTTCTAATGCAATGTTCTGGTCTGACTGTATTATAAAGTAAAACTGGCGCTTCAAATTACCAGTTAAACCAATCAAACAAACAAAAAACTTGGCAAATAATAAAAAAATAGTCTTTGATAATCTAATTTTATATATTAAAATCCACAACCTGAAAAGGCATTGGCAAATATGTGCAAAAACAACTAGAATTCACAAATCCTTCTATAGAGAGCATTACATCCATCTAGTGGTTAAAATAGGATATTGCCTGGTAATTATGCTCACTACGCCACCAGATGGCACAAATCTGACTTCAAAAAATTATTTTCTATAGGCCAGGTATCTACTTTAAACTAAAATACAGCATTAATTAAAAAAGAATAAAAATTATATATATTTAAAAAAATTCTACTATATTCAATGGGAAAAAATAGATCATAATTGTTGCATAAATATTAATTATTATCATAAAATTCTGTCAAAACACGACAGAAAAAAAGAAAAAATATTATTGAACAAAAATACATTTGATTGATTTTACTGAAAAAAAAGAAATAATGATTTCAGGGCTCCGGTCACTTTTGACCGTGAGGGCCCTGAGTGTGACTGCTCGGCGAAGAACCCCAGAGGGTTAAACCATAAAGCTTGTAATACTTATGATTTACTACAGGTGCGGTTTTGCCAATACCTTCCTTCATATATGTACACTACACAATATGTTCATAAAATCTACTGTAAGTAGAAGGCTGTTCAAAAAAACTGTAGGTGTCTGACTCCAGACTGACTTACTACAGGTGAGATTTTGCTAATATCTCCTTTACTGTATGCACACAGTATACACATTTTCATTAAAAAAAATACTGTAATGCACCAGAAGTTTTTTTAATGTTCCAAATGTTGTAGTACATTCCTGGTTACAAAACTTATATACTAATAGTGAAATTTTGCCAAAACCTCCTTTACTGTATGTACAGTAGACATTTTTTTTTAAAGTACAGTAATTTACCAAAAAGTTTTTTTTACATGTTCCAAAGGTTGTAGTAAGTTACCAGCAGCCAGAATGACTTAGGCTACTACGGGTGAGACTTTGCCAATATCTCCCTTACTGTATGTAGTATACAAATATTTTCAAAAATAATTACTGATATATCATTGTTATTTTTTATGTAGTCGATTCAAAATCAATTCTCAACAGCCACGTATCGATTTTATTTTTGTATTGCTGGAGAGTCCGTTATTCATTCATTGCTTAAAATGTCGGATTCAGGTGTGTTCCCGATATTAACCACACCTTCCCATAAAAAGTCAGAGGTATGGAAGCATTTCACATTTTGTAAGCAAGATAAAGATAAAGTGGACAAGAGCCCAGCTATAGCCTATGCCTGATTTGTAACTTGAAGGTGAAATGCTGTAGTAATGCTGCATTCCAGGCAACCCGTTACCTGTGTTTTATTTACCAAAAAGATTTTATTATGTTCCAACGGTAATTGTGTACTTCACACATATGAAGGTATTGGCAAAATCTCACCTGTAGTAGGTCAGTAATGTAAATAGGAATATACTACCTTTGGAACATGAAAAAAAAAAACACTTTGGTAAACTATATGTTTTCTAAAAAAATATTTGTGTACCGTTCACAAAGTAAATGAGCTATTGGCAAATCTTCTGGCCACTAGGAACATCCTACAACCGTTGAAACATAAAAACTGTTTGCTGAATTATTGTACTTCTTTCTAAAAACAATCTGTCCATTGTTCATGCAAGGGAGATATTGGCAAAATTTTACCTGTAGTTGTAACTAGAAATAGCATATGCTACAACCTTTGGAACATTACTAAAACCTTATGTATATTTTTGAGCAAAATATGTGTATACTGTGTGCGTAGTAGAGTAAGGAGATATTGGCAAAGGTATCCATTAAATTATTGCATGGTCAAATCAGTTAACCTCATTCAAATACATAAAGCGGCAGCACTCTGGCTGTCAGCTAATCCAGCCACCCAGTCTCCTCCCCCGGCGGTAATCAGAATAATGATGTCACAAATCGTGCCTATGTGGCTCCATCCGATCATCACCAGCGGGATCGGATCAACTTGGACTGTTTACTCTGTTTTGATTCTCTGCTGCCTGCCTTTTCGACCTACCGCCTTGTTTATTGGAACTATCTATCTGCCTGCCGCCTGCCCTGACATTCCTGCCTGTCCCTCGTTTACGATCTCTGATCTCCCTTCACTGTCCTGTTTGTCGTTGTTTGACCCCAGCCTGTTTGACCATTCCTTATCTTAATAAAGCTGCACATGGATCCCAACCTGCCTGAGCGTTCGTTACAAATGAGTCATGTTTTGTGTTCAAAAATCTTATTCGGATGCTGCAACCTAAACTTGCAGAACAGAAAATTAAACTGAGAGACAAATGTCTGTTTGTGAGGTATTTGGAAAAAAAGAAAGAAAGTTTGAAGCCAATTTTTATGTTTAATATTGATGGTGCAAATTGTACAAAGAACTGCAAACCGTTACACGGACCGTCAAAGAACTTTGTTTTAATACGAAAGCAACAGAGTGGTCAAATACAAAAATAAACTGTTTGATGCAAATAAAGCATTTTTAGTGCAAATGTACTGCTTTAACAGATTATGTAAGTTAACCACTGGATGTATAATATAAACTGAAAAAGGCAAAGGCATGGAAGAAATAACTGATGGGATAACATAACACTGTCCAATCCAAACCCACTAAACTTCTATTAGAAATTGTGAAACTGAAAAACCCATTAACAGTACTATTCCAGTCACAATTCTTTACAATTATTCCCTTTTTCAACTTTACAAACTGTACATAATGTGTGACATGACAAATTTATAATGATAATTTAGTACACTATTGTTTACCAAAATATATGACTCAGTTAGTGCAAATAAAACTATTCAAGTGCAAATGTATTGCTTGTACTGCAACAACTGATTACTTAGATCAACTGCTGTGTGTAAAAATGGAAAGAGGTGTGAACATGGAAGAAATACCTGATTGGTAAACCCAAAACTGTCCCCTTCAAATCAGTCTGCTAAACTGCAATTGGAAATAGTAAAATTGGAAAAGATATAGACAACGATACTATTACCTTAACAATTATTATTTTTTTTTTTTTTTTGCTTTAACTATAGATTTAGATTAACTGTTGGATGTATGGAAAAAAGTTTAGATATAACCTGACAGGTGCTATCCTTAAATCAGCTAAGACTCTATTAGAAATATTGTAAAACTTGAAAACCCCTCGACAACCATACAATTCCATTCACAATAGTTCTTAGCATAAGTGCTATTTTAACTTCATGAACTGCATAACATTTATACATGACAATTACTTCAGTACTTTCAATGTAATATAACAGCCATCTTTTTTGTGTTGTTTAGGCACTTCAGTTTTGACACTCAGATGTCTATGCAATATCCATAACCCACACTCCACTGTTCAACACAGAGCAAAACTCTGCCCTAAATTCTGCATAGGTGCTGTAGTTGCTTGCCAGTTCTAGGTGTTGTGAACAAGTGTGGGCAATGGGCCTTCTTGAAAACTCATTCATTTCTGCAAATGTTACTTGAATCGTCTTGGAGAGAAATAAATCAGACCCTGTGCAGTATCTGAGAAAAAGACCAAGCTCTTTCTGGTCTCTCTCCCTAACAAATCGTAAGAGATGATGTGAAACAGTTGTTTCAGATGGTGACATTGTTAGTGGGAACTTGAGAGATTTTGCCACATTTCTTGCCTTTGGTTGGAGATTTTCAGTTGTCTTCTCAAGACTTTCTGCTGTCATGCTTTCCCCAACAGATCGCAGAATGGGTCGCCAGCATTTTAATATGTAGGCTGGTTGTTGCACCATCTCTTTGTGTGCAATTTCTTCTAGAATTTTCTGTAGATTGTTTTCATTTGGAAGCACTGTGCAGCTGTGACTGCTGAGTACACTGAGGACCTCATCCATGTCAGCACTTTGGAAGTCTTGGAGTGCTTCACTTGAAACATCCTTCTCTGTTGGACTAATGTAATTGAAGAACACTTCCATTAGACTGGTGGCTGGTGAAGGAAGGGACAGTGCTTCTTTTAGAAAAGGAGGTGCCAGCTGAATTGGCAAATAACCAAAGCGCACCCATCCAATGGCAAAAATCCTTGCAACAGCTTCCCACTCTCTTTGTTGGTAACTGTGATGCAGAGTAGGGATCTTGTAAGTTGTTCCACAGGTTCTTGTTGCATAAAATGTGTCCCAGAATTCAGTAAGACAGTCCTGGAACACTCCTTCGCCGATGCCAACTTCCTCCTCGCCATTTTCCAGTAAACGTTTAATTGTTACATTGGCATGTACTGTATATTGGATCTGACAGTAATGTACAGCAAAAGTGAGTAACTGTTTTCATCACATGGTCACATGCTTTGTCTTGAGTTATTAATCTGTTTTAAGCCTAAATAACAGTGGTATCCATCTATGAAAAATGTGCGCTGATAGCCAATCATAGCAGTGGATGTTTACATCAGTGTGCAGTCTGCCACACCTATTCAGACAGAGCGTTCTCCTGAGGGGATTTAAAAGCAGGACAGAAAATTGATAAACTTGTTTATGTTGTTTAAATCTTTTTCTTTTCTTTTTTTTCCCTAGAAAAGCTGTAATCCCCCATATATATTTTTTCCCCCATGTATCTTTTTTTATTATTATTTATTTAACAGGTTTAAGGATGGATTAAAAACCCTGGGGCTGCTTCAAGAACTCAAGACCCATCCAAATGCCTTTGAACACCTGTTTTTTTAATGCTGAAATGCCACTTCATGCAAAGGATTTGTCATCTTTGTTCGAAGTGTGTTTCTCACCAGCCAAAAGTAATAGACAGCAACAAGAAAACCAGACTGTTTGCTTCTGGAGAGACTGGCTAATAGATGTTGAAGGTGTGTAACTTCTCATTAAAATATCTCTTTAACAAAGTGCTTTGTATAGAACAGTGGGGACCCATTGCTCAGCACATTTTATGGACTTTTGCACCAGAGGAACCTTTCCATAGTTCCTGTCCAGAACTGTTGGCCAAAGTTCCTATATTTTGGCGTCAGCATACTGCAGGAACGCATTTAGTTTTAGCAACTCTGTTTGGGGGAACCAAGGCCACGTTCACACAGCAGCAGAATATGGTTGTCAGTCCTGTATACGGTTGCGTTCACACAAGCAAAGTTGTGTCAATTGTCACTGACGGGGCACCGTCAATGGTTGGACATCACAGAGGTTTGATTAAAGGACTAGCTGCTGTCAACCCAGCTCTCGTAGCATTTCACTGCATAATTCATAAATCGGTATTGTGCGCAAAACTCTCTGGAAAACTGAAAGAGACGATGGATACTGTAATGAGTCTGGTAAACTTCATTTGCGTGAGTTCTGGTCTGTAACATTGCTTTTTCCGAGCCTTGCTGGAGGAAATCGATAGAAAGGCACAATCTTTTGCATTGTGCAGAATGATATTTGATGGCTGAGCAAGGGCTGTGTACTGGAGAGAGTGTGTGAACTTCAAAATGAACTTAGTTCATTTTTTAAGCAGCCTTCAAAATCAAAAGGCAGAAAAATTTCAGAGGTTTTTAAATGACAGCACAGAGATGGCATATGTGCGGTTTTTGTGTGATATCATGTCTCACGTAAATCAGCTTAATTTGCAATTGCAAGGCAAGAACCACACCATTGCAGACATGTACGAAGCAATTGAAGCTTTTCGTTTAAAAGAAGTGTCGTGAATGTCACGGTGAGATAGAGGAGATCTGGGTCCAAAATGCAGGGAAAGGATTTTAATGAACAATAAACAAACAAACAAACAAACAAACAAAAGGCCAACACGACACGAAAAAACAAGAGCAAGACTGGAGCAAGACTTCAAGGGACACAAAATACAAACCAACAGGAAACAATGCAGACTCCTAGAGTGGGGAAAGAGTGGAGATTATAAAGTCTGTGATAATGAGGGTCAGCTGTGGGTCTGAGTGATGAGACAGGTGTACGAGATCAGGAGGGAAGTGCGAGAGGAAGGGAAAAGGGGAAACAGCGACCTCAGGTGGCTGAGGGAAAACCCCACAGCCCAGATCGTGACACTACCCCTCCCCTACGGAACGGCTCCCAGACGTTCCCTGAGGCCAAAAACAGTCTGGAGGGAGGAGGAACGGAGGAAGGTGAATCAGGGGGAGGGATGGCGGGCCAGGCCCGTGCAGTTGCAGCAGGCCCGGAGAAGAATGTTCTGGGAGGCTGGGCAAAACCAGCACAGGGCATGAGAACTTGGGCAGGGCACGACCGGACCCAGGAAAAACGTCCGCGGGCATCGCCGCCAGGGGAACGTCAGTTGGCCTCGCCGCCAGAGGAATGTCCGCGGGCACCACAGCCAAGGGAACGTGAGCTGGCCTCGCCGCCAGTGGAACGTCCGCTGTCATTGCCGCGTCCGGAACAGAGAGCTCGGTCACCGCCGCGTCCGGAACAGAGGGCGCGGTCACCGCCGCATCCGGAACAGAGAGCTCGGTCACCGCCGCGTCCGGAACAGAGGGCGCGGTCACCGCCGCATCCGGAACAGAGAGAACGGTCACCACCGCGTCAGGAACAGAGGGCGCAGTCACCGCCGCGTCCGGAACAGAGAGAACGGTCACCGCCGCGTCCGGGACAGAGAGAACGGTCACCGCCGCGTCCGGAACAGAGAGAGCGGTCACCGCCGCGTCCGGAACAGAGAGAGCGGTCACCGCCGCGTCAGGAGCAGAGAGAGCGGTCACAGCCGCGTCCGGAACAGAGAGAGCGGTCACCGCCGCGTCCGGAACTGAGAGAGCGTTCACCGCCGCGTCCGGAACAGAGAGAACGGTCACCGCCGCGTCCGGAACAGAGAGAGCGGTCACCGCCGCGTCCGGAACAGAGAGAACGGTCACCGCCGCATCAGGAACAGAGATAGCGGTCGCCACCGCATCAGGAACAGAGACAGCGGTCACCACCGCGTCCGGAACAGAGAGCGCGGTCACCGCCGCGTCCGTAACAGAGAGCGCGGTCACCGCCGCGTCTGTAACAGAGAGCGCGGTCACCGCCGCGTCAGGAACAGAGAGCGTGGACACTTCCGCCTTCCCACGGAAGAGCCACTCCACCCCCACTGCAAAGCGGGAACGTCGTCGCGCCGACTCGGCCCTACAGGCCTCCATCTCGGCCAGTTGGAGGTAAATGACCTCCTCGAACCGAGCGGCCGACGCCGCCTCAAACGCCGCCGCCTCCTCAGAAAAAAAAAAAGACTCCCCGCTGGACCCATCTGTGGAGTCTGCATTCTGTCACGGTGAGATAGAGGAGATCTGGGTCCAAAATGCAGGGAAAGGATTTTAATGAACAATAAACAAACAAACAAAAGGCCAACACGGCACAACACGACACGAAAAAACAAGAGCAAGACTGGAGCAAGACTTCAAGGGACACAAAATACAAACCAACAGGAAACAATGCAGACTCCTAGAGTGGGGAAAGAGTGGAGATTATAAAGTCTGTGATAATGAGGGTCAGCTGTGGGTCTGAGTGATGAGACAGGTGTACGAGATCAGGAGGGAAGTGCGAGAGGAAGGGAAAAGGGGAAACAGTGACCTCAGGTGGCTGAGGGAAAACCCCACAGCCCAGATCGTGACAGTGAAGGGGTGAAAACAAGCCTATATCTCCACACGCACACTGCCTTTGCCAAACCTAAGCACTGATATAAGCCTCATCTAAGATGTCTTTGCATTGAAAGGGGGGAGGCATGCAGTGAAACACCTTCAGAGCCCACATACACACCTCCCCTGCCCTGGTCTACAATGTTGTTTTTGTGTGTCCAGCCATCCAGGGAGCTCTGGCATAACAGAAATAGATTATGCAGGAAAGGCAGGATGATAGATGAGAGAGGGTGGGTATTACCATGGATACATCTTCATGGCTTTTCTCTTCATCCATGCTGACAATCTGACCAAAAAAACAAGTCATTAACACTTTGTCATCTTGGTATGATGCTACTGTGATGCTTTTGAAGTGTTAAAGGAACACTCCACTTTTTTTGGAAATAGGCTCATTCTCCAACTCCCCCCAAGTTAATAAGTTGAGTTTTACCGTTTTGAAATCCATTCAGCCGTTCTCCTGTTCTGGCGATATCACTTTTAGCATAGCTTAGCATAGATCATTGAATCCTATTAGACCAATAGCATCATGTTCAAAAATAACCAACGAGTTTTGATATTTGTCCTATTTAAAACTTGACTCTTCTGTAGTTATATCGTGTACTAAGACCGGTGGAAATGTAAAGCAGCGGTTTTCTAGGCTGATAAGATTAGGAACTACACTCCCATTCCGGCGTAATAGTCAAGGAAGTTTGCTGCCGTAATAAGGCTGAAGCAGGAGCAGTAATACCACGCAGCACATGTGCAAATGCTAAACTAGCTGGGAACTCATTTCTGATAATACTCCGCCTGCTTCGGCCATATTACGGCAGCAAACTTCCTTGACTATTACGCCGGAATGGGAGTGTAGTTCCTAATCTTATCAGCCTAGAAACTCGCAGCTTTGCATTCCCACCGGTCTTAGTACACGATATAACTACAGAAGAGTCAAGTTTTAAATAGGAAAAATATCGAAACTCTTTGGTCATTTTTGAACATGATGCTATTGGTCTAATAGGATTCAATGATCTATGCTAAGCTATGCTAAAAGTGATATCGCCAGAACAGGAGAACGGCTGAATGGATTTCAAAACGGTAAAAATCAACTTATTAACTCGGTGGGAGTTGGAGAATGAGCCTATTTCCAAAAAAAGTGGAGTGTTCCTTTAACTGAAAACTGACCATGGCATCATCCAAAATGAAGGGATCATTCTTCCCCCGTTTTGCTTCGCCAACAGCCTAATAAAGTAATCACAAAGCCAAGTTAAACAGCGATTGTCATGTGTCAGAAAACTTGGAACTGGGCCTACTAGGCCACTGGGCCTACTTCATCCAGTTTTATGTTCCCATTTCACTACAAGAATTGCAGATGACTCGTGGTTAAGAGAAAAAGTCTGTTCTGCATTTGTTGTGCCACGAGTTTCTGTTATGACTGCCTTGAAATTACAAACTTTTACCTCCGTCTCCTCATGTCTTCGCCTCCTCAGGCGAAATAATGGCTGTCGAAGGCCGCTCAGCAATTCCCTTGATCCCTCTGTCTGGTGAGCGAACACTTCTTCATGGCCAGATAATGTAGTTTTTGGAGGTAGTTATTTCATTTTCCCCACATCAGTAATGCAAACATTATAACATGAATCCTGCCATGAACAGTTAAATATCTGAATGCCCACGTGTGACTTACTTGTCCAGTGGGAAATTTTCCATCAACATCACACACAACCACTTCCTCAGCACTGGCATATCCTCCTGAACAAAACAAAGGTAGATTAACATTTTAGTAAATATGTTTTTAAATATATATTTTAAAAGCTACCCCAAGCAAATAGAAATAACAGTTCCTTACAATTGTGTAGTCAAAAGGAGCATTCAGAGAAATGTAAAAGGCAGACTGCACAGAAAAAAAAGAGCATAAAATGATGGGTGAGGACATGGGTGGTAGTAGGACATGAACTAACCGTAAAGCTAAAATAATTAAAATAAATCTCACCATCAGCATAAAGATGCCACAGGCTTCAGAATCACGGGGAAGACTTGACGGTTGTGCAGAAGACCATCATTGACACCCTCCTTAAGGAGGAAAAGTCTCAAAGGGCAATTGCAAAAGAAGCTGGATGCTCACAGTGCGCAGTATCAATTTATATTAACAGAGTGTTAAGAGAAAGGGAAAAATGTGGCCGGAAAAGGTGCATAAGTGACAGAGAGGATTGTCAAGCAAGGGCGGTTCAGAAATCTGGGGGAGCTTCATAAGGAGTGGACTGGGGCTGGCGTCAGTGCATCAAGAACCACCACATACAGACGTCTGCATGACATGGGTCCAGCCACTCCTGAACCAAAAACAACATCAGAAGCGTTTGTGCTGGGCTTAAGAGAAAAAGTACTGGTCTGTTGCCCAGTGGTCCCAAGTCCTGTTTCCAGATGAAAGCAAATATTGCATTTCATTTGTAAATCAAGGTCCCAGAGTCTGGAGGAAGACCAGAGAGGCACAAAAGTCAAGCTGCTTAAAGTCCAGTGTGAAGTTTCCACAGTCAGTGATGGTTTGGGGAGCAGGTCATGTGCTGGTGTGGGTCCATTGTCTTTTATCAAGTCTACCGTCAATGCAGCTGTCTACCAGGAAATTTTAGAGCACTTTATGCTTCCTGCTGCCGACAAGCTTTTTGGAGATGATGATTTTATTTTCCAGCAGGATTTGGCACCTGCCCACAAAGCCAAAACTACCAGTACCTGGTTTAATAGCCATGGAATAACTGTACTTAATTGGCAGGCAGCTCGCCTTAAACCCCATTGAAAATCTATGGGGTATTGTCAAAAGGAAGATGAGGGAACAGAGATTGCCTCCACGTCGCCTTGATGCAAGAGCAAAAAAAATTGGAGCAAAAGTAGGCCCAACAAAGTACAAAGGATAATATAATACATTAACAGACTTTTCAGAAGGCCAACATGTGTTTAAGATCCTTTTTTTTTTTTTTTTTTTATTGGTCACATGAAATATTCTAATTTTGTGAATTATTGGATTTGTTTTTTGTCTTTAATCCATAATCATTAAAATTGCAACAAATAAAGGCTTGAAATATTTCACTTTGTGTGTAGTGAAATAATACACACGTTCCACTTTTTGAAACAAATTATTGAAATAAATGGACTTTTCCTGGATATTCAAATTTGTTGGCATTAATGCTTTTTCTACATCAGTGTCACGGCTACCGTGGGAAAGACCAATGAGATAGAAGTGGTATAAAATAACAAATTACTTTCACAAAGTGTACACAGGTATACAAAACTAAGTAAATACTATGGCACCAAATAAGAAACGTAGAAAGTTTATTAGCAAAATGAATAAAAAAGCTCGGAGACACGGCTACACCTTGATGTCAAATAAAATAAATAAATTGCAAGTTAAGTTTAAATAAAAGTAAAAAAATCAGCAAAAACTGGGAAACCAATTAAACAAATGTTTAAAAAAATCTTCTAATACCACTACAAATAAACGAAAAAAGTCAACAGGCTTTTTAAAATCCAAAATATTGCCCAACAGGTGCTTTCTCACATTCTTGTCAGTCAGCTTGACTGATTCTTCTCAAGTGTGAATTAAATCTGATCTGTGATGCGACTGTTTTTAATTGTACATTTTTTTACTATAAAAATAATAAAAACGGTGGTGGCAGGCGGCAGTGTAAACGCACCTTTGGCCTGTTTGATTTCAGCTGCCTTTTTTTTTTCTCACCCATTAACGAGATAAATTCTTCTCAGATTCTAGAGGATAAGTGAGAGAGCATACCTTTACCCTTCTGTCCATGTTATTTTTTAAATGTTCTTGTAAAAAGGGGTCAAACTTGACAATCAGTTCAAGCAAGAGGTAATTCCCATAGTGTGGTGGTCCCAGTTTTTCCCCTCTCTCCCAAAAACTGCTACTACACGCCTCAACACCTTCCAATAATTATTTGTTCCGCCACTATCTGCCTGTAAAGAGAAGCATCTACTGCAAACACAACACACTACACCACATCCATCATTTAAGGCAGCGGTTCTCAATTCCAGTCCTCGCGCCCCCCCGCTCTGCATATTTTGCATGTCTCGCTTAGTTAACACACCCGATTCAGATAACGAGCTCGTTAGAAGTGAGGTCCGTGCAGGATGTGTTCCGATTGACATTGCCTGCACAGTGTTCATTGCTCCCTGCTCCCTAAGCGGGGGAAATCTGTTTACTATACTTCGAAACATTCATTCACATATTTGCGCTACGTCACCGCATGCAGCGTCTTCACACACAGATGAAACTTACTAGAGAAGTGTGACATAAGTGCATCTGTAAATAAATGCATTTTAAATTTACGTCTCGCACGCTTTAATGACCTTCAAATGGAACACATACGCTCGCTTCGAAATAATGAATAATGGCGGAATATCCTGTGATGTCCACTTCGAAGGGCAGTAACGTTGGAATAGAACAAACGTCGGAAGCGATACGTGAAACACACAAAATGTGCAGAGCGGGGGGGCGCGAGGACTGGAATTGAGAACCACTGATTTAAGGTGTTAGTGTCCCCCTGGCACCCAACCACCAGGGGGCCAAGTAATGAGTTCAATTTGTGGTGTCTGAGGCAAATTACTTCAGTGAACTGCTTCTGCTTTACTTACAGTTCATGAAGAACACTAGAGGATGGATACCCGAGCCGAGCCCGACGGTACCCGACGGAACCCGACGGGTCGGGCCGGGTTCGGACAGATATTTAGAAAGGATGCTCGGGTTCGGGTCGGGCTCGGTCACCTCAGCGCGATAGTGCGCCCGTGTTATAACGGCGCTTTTTGCCCAGTGTGCACTGATGCTCTCATCTGTTGACATTCCCGTACGCTTTTTTTACAGTTGCTTAATAAAAGCGGGCTTTCCACACAAAAAAGTGCATGTGTCATTAGTATGAGTGAAAAAAGAGATTTTAACTGTGTCGGGCTGGGATCGGGCTCGGACATAAATATCTTAATGCTTGTCGGGCTCGGGTCGGGTTCGGTTACTGCTCTGTCGGACTCGGGCCGGGCTCGGACAGAAAAATGCGGCCCGATCCGCACTCTAAAGAACACACTGCCAAATTTGTCAAAGAATTGCGGGAAAACTTATTACGTCTGTATAATTTTGGATGCTTTACGCATGCGCAGTAAGGCGAATTTTATGTTTTCCTACAGTGTGGATGAAAAACTTTTGGAAAGCGCTTGGAAACGCTAGTGTGGACGGAGAGCGTTTTAAAATGAAAACTCTGTTTTCAAATGTATCCGGATTAATGTAGACGTAGCCTAAATGGTCCTGACTTGATTCCTGATTTGACTTGTAATGATGTTCAGCACCACAGACAGCAGCCAATCCAGAGCTCAGAGCAGCAGTGGATGTGACGACTATCAAAGCAACAACACACATCCATACATTACAGTCATGACTTTATTGTTGGTTTACTGCTGCATTTTCTGAATCTTAATATGGGGAAGTAATAGATAGATAGAATCAAGCTTTGCTACAAATAATCTTTTAACAATCTTTTAAATTATTTAGAAAGTGTCAGCAATATCTAATATGTGTTAAATAACAAGGATTCCAGGTAATTCTGACATATTAAATGTTGTGTTACTGAAGTCATTTTCTATACCATCCCTGAATAAATAAACACATTCATTACACTAAATGTTGTCCAGTTGTTCACATGAAACTTTGTTGTATGGGGTTTCCAATGGACCATATGTCTCTACTTTTGCTAAACTTTATTCAATTTAGAGATATTTACACCATATGTTTTCATTTGTTTAGTTTTATGCTTTACATATTACACATACTTTTTCAAGTATTGCAATACATTTGAATATGTATGACACTCAAAACTAATATTTTTCTTATAAAACATCCTTGTTTGCTGTTGGAATAAAACAGTAAATTGAGGTTATTGATTTACAGCAGTTACAGGAATTTGCTCAGATTTTCTGCGACTCCAATCCAATCAGCATAATAACACTCATTATAACAGAGATCAGGGAAAGTCTCACCTTCAGACACTTACCATGATTTTACATTTGTATTCATACACACATTTAGCAAAATATATTCAGCTTAAATGTTTTATTTATCTATACACTTTTTTCTTAGGCTATGATTAAATTTGGACCAAAATTATATTTAATATTCAACAAATAATTATATTTTGCAGTAATTATTACTTAGACGTGTCTATTTTAAACAAGTATTTGCTTATTTCTGTGGTTCCTTTAATCTTCAAGGAACTATAAAGTTGTGTTGGGCAAATTAGTCTTTTCTAAATCACCATATTTCTAAACATTTTCAGTTAGGTTTTAAGTCTATTTAGCATTGAGTATGCTTAGCTGAGTGATAAATAATCTTTTAGTTGCAATCGAGTCTGAGCTCAGTGAGCTGTACACTTATTAATTTCTAAGAAGACATCGAGTCAGACTTCAGTGAGAGAGATAAGTGTATGAATCGGACTTTTATTTTGCTCTGGTGGTGTGACGTCATTAAGATTCGCCACTCTCCTCATCTGTTGCGATTCACCTGAAGAAAGGTTCGTGGTTTTAAAGCTTTTAAATAAATGAATTAAAGCGTTTTTTACAAGTTACGTAAAATAAATGCATAATTCTTAAATATAACATTGTAATGCTTTATTTAGTGTTAGTTAAAGCGTTAGCCATTAGTAACAGAGAAGATGCGTCTCATTTCTCTCTCTATATCATGAATCAATCGTGTGATGATAAGAAGTGATGAGAGAAACTGAGAATCCGAATCATTTGAATCAAATCATTGTGAAATGATTCAGTGATTCGATTCAGCGGCACGCGGACCACAAACGACAACAAACACAAACAAGTGAATCACAACCGAGAATGATTTCATGAAAGTGTAATATATTAGATATGATGTACAAATAATTCAACACCAAATGTAAGTTAAAACTAGCCTACCTAAATATGAACGATATGTTTAACTTGTGTATAGTTATTATCAAATCTCTTACTGTAGCTCTCACTCTGACAACTGAACTAATTAAGACGCACCCAGAGTGTTTAGTTTGCATTTATTTTATCTTTAATTATTCTCATCTTAAACAGGACAAAGTGTTCAAACACACAGAAAAACTCCTGGAGAAACATCAGAGATCCATGTGACACTATAGTATTTAAAGATGGTGTTTATTAAAGAGGAGAGTGAAGACATGGAGATTGAAGAAACATTCAGAGTCAAACATGAAGATACTGAGGAACAAACAAAGACGGTGTTTATTAAAGAGGAGATTGAAGACTTGAAGACTGAAGAAGCATTCAGAGTCAAACATGAAGATACTGAGGAACAAACAGGTTGGTTTTTATTCTGAAAGCTGAATTCACTTCAGAAAGGAATGTTATTTATGAACAATGTCACAGGAGTGTAGAAATGTTAAGGCATTTGACAGAAGTGTTGAGATCACATGACAAATACTAACCCTGCCTTCAATATCCTGCGTTCACACTGAACATTTGTTATTATGAGATCATGCATTTATGTTGTAACAATAATATGGAAATAAGCCTTAAACATTTTTCAGTAATATTAAACCCAATATCTGCTATAATATTAAAACCATTGATAGCACTTTGGCTAATTATGCAAAAGTATCTAAGAAAATTATTTGCACAAACTTTGAAATGTAAGTGATCACATTTGGCTACTGCATGCTGACTACATTTGGTCATTTAAAGTATTTGGTAAGCAAATAAAACAGACAGTGGACACTGAAGCTACATCTAAATTAATCCGGATACAAATGAAAAGGTGTTTTTGTTGTAAAAATTTTCTCCATCCACTCTAACGTTTTCAAGCATTTTCCAAAAGTTTCTCGTCCACACTTGAACGTAAGAAAGTGTTAAATTTGCCTTTCTGTGTATGCGTGAAACCTCATAAAAGCTCACTGAGACTATACAAACGGAACAGATGATCCTTTTTCATACAATTTCCTCTAGTCAGAGGAAATAAAGAATAATTCAAATAATATTAATATAATGAAGTAAATAAATTGATGACCACGCTTCAAGTGCATCAGAGAGGAGCAGTAGGGCATATTTATAAAGAAGGTGCTGTATTTCACCATAAAATAAATAAACTTATTCTTAAAGCTAAAATCATGATTTTATGTGTATATTCCCAAATATACTTTCATAGTTTTTTTTAATCATACTTATTCTTTATATAAAAACAACTTTAAATTACATCCATCAATTTAATGTGATGAATACCACAGATATGGCTATTTATGTTAGAACTGATGAAATTGTAGAGAGAATATTGCTTGTAAATAAATTACTTGAACAACAAATTATTTATTTTTTCTTACATAAAACTTGTTACTTTTTTCTACAAATGAATGATTGATTTAGCTGTCTAAAGGACAAGTGCATATCAAGGCGTACTGTAATCTTTATAAACTATAATGTAAGTGTATTTTTTTATTATAGCAGTAAATGTGAATCAATTGTAAGCTGATTTATACAGTCCTAATTATTAGCTTAAATAAGTAAATGTCTGTTCCTCTTCCCAGTTAAAATGTAGGCTGGTTTCTATTATTTCTTTTTTGATAGAAGATACAGCTGTCATAAAACCACAGGCTCAATCTGGTTAAAACGTTTCAACCAGATTGAGCCTGCGTCTCTTTAGTTTTTAGGAGACATTATTGGTAAGATGAAACCATCTTCTTACTGTATGGACATTGTCCCTTCACACTTGTTAAAGTGTTTTTGAAACCATTGGACCCAATATTTAGAGAATTATAAATAGCAGTCTTAGGGATGGGGCCGATCCGATCCAGTATCGGTATCGGGTTCCGATACCAGCTTAATTAATGGATCGGAAATTTCCGATCCAACCTAGAGAAATTTCCGATCCAGAGTTATGTCTACGTACAGTGCTGTCTGCTGAAATGACTTCACAAGTGATCCCGGGCTAGGTGACGTGTCTGTGCTCCAATGAGACACTGAGAGAGATGAGATGCCTCCTTTCAGGAAATCTTCAGTTTGCAGGTAGCAGTTTAGCATTGAGCGTCATACATGTCCGCTGTGTGGAAATACTTTACGGTCGGAAACGCCGCAAAGACAGCAACGTGCGATGTTTGCAAAGCCGTTGTTCCGAGAGGTGGCACCTCGTGGATTTATTTAGTAGATTAACTGTTAAATATTACCCATCATAGAGTAAAAGTTTATAATTTGTAGACTTCGTGCGTGTTATTTTCTGTTTTTAACGTTGCCGCACACACCTGAAGCGAGCACGCGCACAGAGAGAGAGAGAGAGAGAGAGAGAGAGAGAGACGTGATTCAAACTGCGCGATTCACAGACTGATTACTCTTTAACGTCTCTTGAACAGAAACATTCATACAAAGTTATGTTTAAATACCCGTTGTTTTATTCTGGTAACACCGTCAGTTATGTCTTCAGTGAACCGAAACAGCTGAGAAGGAGATGCGTGCCAGTATTACGTGCGTTAGGCCTTAAAGAGACAGCATCCTATAAATACCTGCAGTGAGAAGCACTAGTTATTTATCAATGAATTATTACATTTCTGCACCTGAATACTAGTATTATTGATTTTATTAGTAACTTTATGTTGTATTCATCTACACTTGTCATTTGTGTTAGTGTTCTTGTTTTGTTACTTATTATATTAGTTCAGCTAGTTTTTGCTGTGGATTAGAAGTACATAAAGTAAGCATTCAGTAATTAATAAACAACAAACTTTTTTTGTTTTGTTTGTTTTTTGCTGATCCGAAAAGTGCACTTATTGCACTTTTATTCAAAATGTTTAACATTTGAAAACCTTATTTTGTTGCTGCTGCACAAGCAATAATTTACTGAATTTATGTTGATCAGATGCACATTGTTCTATTTATAGTGTGAATATTTATTTTTTATTTCAAATATTTGAAAACCTTTATGTTTTATGCAACAAGAGTGTATATTGCACTAGTATCTAGTAACCCTGTCTTGAAATTTAAATAAATATCAATTTAAACCCTTAAAGTTGCATATTTGTTTTCAGGATGGGATTTCTGCCATTTTCTAACCTCATACTTACCTCAAGTTGCTTTTTGGGAGATACTTAGACTTGCTTGTAGAGAAGTTTGTTACAGCCTCATAAAATCAACAATAATGATAATAGTCATGATATAAAAGCAAATAGAGCTCTGGTATCGGAATAGTATCGGTATCGGCAGATATCCAAATTCAGGTATCGGAATCGGATCGGAAGTGAAAAAATGTGGATCGGTGCATCCCTAAGCAGTCTTACCTCAGGTGTTGCACCACAGAATTTTGAACATGCAATAGTGGAACCATTGATTAAAAAGGCAAATTTGAACCTGTATCAAAACTGCCATTTCTTCCCAAAGTGTTAGAAAAGGTTGTATTAATACAACTGCTGTCTTTTCTAGATTTACATGGCGTTCAGGAAGTGCTCCAGTCATGTTTTAAATCCCATCATAGCGCTGAAACGGCACTTGTAAAAGTTTTTAATGACCAGTTATTAGCTAATGACTTTGGTAATTATGCTTTCCTCTTGCTTTTAGATCTTACAGCGGTACATGTAAAAAATGTGGGTGTTATTATGGAGTGAAAACTGGAAAAAAAAGGTTAATTCGGTAATTAAAGCTAGTTGTTTCCAGTTGAGGCAATTATCCAAAGTGGAGTCTTTTCTATCTTTTAGTGACTTTGAAAGAGTTATACATATGTTTAGGTATTAACCAGGCTTCTCTCACACATTTGTAGTTGGTACAGAATGCTGCTGCTGGTATGTTGACAGGAACACAAACGAGAACATATTACACCAATTCTGGCACCTCTCCATTGGCTTCCTGTTCATTTTATAATGGATTTTAATCGATTTTGGTTTTAGTGTTTAAATCACTAAATGGACTAGCATATTCTGACTTAATACAGCTATACACTCCAACAAGAGCACTTAGATCCACTGAGCCTTTACTTTTGGTTGTTCCTGCCATAAGGTTAAAAACCGGGGGACCTAGTCTTAAAACTCATCTTTACTTGTTGGCTTTCAACACAGTATGAGAGTTAAGTTTTTATGATTGTGTTGGACTCTTGTCTGTTTTACAGTGGTGTGAAAAAGTGTTGGCCCCCTTCCTGATTTTTAATATTCCAGATCATCAAACAAATTTAAATATTAATCAAAGATAACACAAGATGCAGTTTTTAAACGGTTTCTTTTAATGAAGGGAAAATAAAATCCAATCCCAAATGTCCCTGTGTGAAAAAGTGTTAAAACATAACAGTGTTTTATCACACCTGATAGGGCTGGGCGATATGAAGAAAAAAATATATCTCGATATCTTTACTGGATAAATAACCCCCAAAAACTACTGAAAAAACAAATATGCCAAATTCCAAAGTCTTTTTTATTGAAACTCAGAGGTAGGCAGTTCAGAACAAAGTGCTTCTGCGAATTTTCTTTTAAAAATCCCTGTATACATATTAGAGCTACACAGTTTACTTCACCATTTTACAAATAAAGCCTAATCTAATCAAATCAAACCATATTACATAGGAAAGGTCTAAGGCTCCTAAAAAGATATTTAACATTTTGTTGTGTTACAAATTATGTAGAGTGCACCTTAAAAATATACTTCATAACAGAAGTTCTGACATTTTTCACAGACACCCTTGTTACCTTTTTTCTCTATTACACTTTAGAAATGATAGGCTATATCAGATGAAAACTTAAAATATCAAAATTCATAATTTGAAAGCCATTTTAAAATCAGACATAGCATTAACATGGACAATGTACATCAAAATCATATTACAAAATGTTTGAATTATAAAGATTTAAGTTTCAATTCTTCATTTTCACGTCTGTTCAAAAATGGGAGTAACAGATAAGGGGTTAATGGATCGTCATGGTCCATAAATCTGGCATGATCAAAGTACTACTCTTTCAATATTCAAAGTGCAAATAGAGACCGACTTTTTCAAGCATTTAATGTAGCCTAATTTGCGCGTATTGGGGAGTCGCTCTCTAAACGCGGGGTATTAAATTTGCTTTTGAATGTGCGTACACGTGCGGGTTTGACGCCTTAAAACCAAAGTATCTCCATGTAATGGAGCCGGTTGTCCTTTTTTTGCGACGAGTTCTGTAGCCTCGGGGGAGGTTGCAGAGACTCATGTTGAATGAGAAGACAGGCGAGGGGAGGGGGAACAAAAGCAAAGAGACGGGGGCGAGAACAACACAGAGAAGGAAAACAATCTTAGAGGTGAAAATTAAATATAAACATTATATCAAACATTATGTCAATTCATATCGAGTTTAAAAAATATCTCGATATATTTTAAATAGGGGTGGGACGATACAGGTAACTCACGATTCAATTCTGTGGCGATATGTGGCCCACGATATCGATAATATCGCGATTCACGATATCTACGATATTCAATATATTGGAAGAAATTTCATCAACGATATATCACGGTATATGTGACTGAAAAAGAAAAAAATACCCATAATAAGGAAATCTTATGCATTTATTAATGCCAACATTTCCAACACTGTGCAAAGAAATATGCATTTGCATAATAACTCACTGCCTCCTGGTCTTAAATGTAAACACTGTACAGCTAGACAGATAAAAGTGCCTGAACATTAAAAAACAACATGAACATTAACTAACATGTGTAAACCATGATACTGAAACGTCAGTAGTAAGTTACTGTAAAGTGCTTTATGTTAACCTGGACAGTGGTGTCATCAATGCATATTCTTCTTGAGGAACACTAACGCCTGTTTCACACATACTCCGTCTGCAGTGTGTATGCAGTCCGTGTGCGTTACGTATGCGATGCAGAAGCAGCACGGACTCATTTTGCTTTCACACAGGACACGTTTGCAGTCCGTTCCTGATCCGCGGCTGTTTACCACAAACACACCATTTATCCGTTATTTTGATTTCAAATACAAACGTGCTTTTTCAGCATTGTGATACTCTTTTATCACAGTACACTAATACAATTCTAGATATATTCACGTTTAAACTCAACGTATAATAAACAACGTATTATTCAATGCACTTGCACAGCAACCGCGTGCAGTGTGAACGCTCTAATCCGTTAACATGGGTGCGGAAAAAAATACTCAACGCATAAGCACTGCAGACGGAGTATGTGTGAAACAGGCGTAACTGATCAGCATGCTCAACTAGCGGCTGCGTCTTTGATTTGTTTTTCGTTATCTTCTGCAATTCTTCTCACTTCTCTTTTTTTCTGCGCTTCTTCTCTGATGTTGTAAGATAACTTGTGTTCTTCACTGGCCGCTGCTTCCGCCACTTTACGCCTATTTACTCGAACAGCGCCCCCCGCAAACAGAATGGTAGATATTGGGTAGTGACAGTGACACTGACGACGGGTAAATTAATCATTTGTGTTGTAATAAAATATCGATATTGGCCGTTAGTGTATCGATTATTTATTGCGACAGAGAGCACAACAATATATTGCAATATCGATTTTTTTTCCCACCCCTAATTTTAAATATCGAGATATCGCCCACCCCTAACACCTGAGTTAAGTTTCTCTAGCCTTACTCAGGTCTGATTACTGCCACACCTGTTGGCAATCAAGAAATCATAAATAGGACCTGCCTGAGTGAAGTAGACCAAAAGGTCCTCAAAAGCTACAACAACATCTAAAGAGCCTGCAAAACTTCATGAAAGAGACTGGGCAAAAATGGCCTGCATGGCAGAGGTCCAAGACAAAAACTGCTGCTGAGCAAAAAGAACATAAAGGCTCGTCTCAGTTTTTAAAACACATCTTGATGATCCCCAAGACTTTTGGGAAAATACTCTGAGGGACTGACAAGACAAAAGTTGAACATTTTGGAAGGTGTGTGTCCCATTACATCTGGCTTAAAATTACACAGCATTTAAAAAAAAAAAAAGAACATCATACCAACAGTAAAATATGGTGGCGGTAGTGTGATGGTCTGGGTCTGTTTTTCTGTTTCTGGACCTGGAAAACTTGCTGTGATCAATGGAACAATGAATTCTGCTGACTATCAAAAAATCCTGAAGGACAATGTCCAGCCATCTGTTCGTGACCTCAAGCTGAAGCGAACTTGGGTTCTGCAGCGGGACAATGATCCAAAACACAACAGCAAATCCACCTCTAAATGGCTGAAGAAAAACAAAATGAACACTTTGGAGTGGCCTAGTCAAAGTCCTGAACTGAATCTTATTGAGATGCTGTGGCATGACCTTAAAAAGGTGGTTCATGCTCAAACCCTCCAATGTGGCTGAATTACTACAATTCTGCCAAGATGAGTGGGCCAAAATTCCTGCACACCGCTGGAACCGCACATTGCAAGTTATCGCACACACTTGATTGGAGTTGTTGCTGCTAAGGGTGGCCCAACCAGTTATTAAGTTTAGGGGGCAAACACTTTTTCACACAGGGCCATATGTGTTTGGATCTCCCTACATAATATAAAAACGTCATTTAAAAACTGTATGTTGTGTTTACTTGGGTTATCTTTGATTAATATTTACATTTGTTTGATGATCCGAAACATTAAAGTGTGACACATGCAAAAAAAAATAAAAAATCAGGAAGGGGCCCAACACTTTTCCACACCACTGTATGTGTTTATTGTTTTAAATTTAGTATGCTTGTACATCACTTTAGTAAACACTTGTTGTTTTTAAAAGTAATTTAAATTAGATAAATAAACTTGGACATTGACCTAACAGGTCAGTGTAACAGCCCGTTTCTTGATTGGCTAACATAATTGCCCCTTTAATAAAACCTCAGAAAGAATTGTGATGAATTTTTCATCTTTTTTTCCTCGTCTCTCTCTAAATTTGTTGCATTTTATTGCCTAGGAGACAAAAATGGTACAGAAACATTGATATCAGTCTGTATATATATATATATATATATAGAGAGAGAGAGAGAGAGAGAGAGAGAGATCCTAACCTTTTTTGGAAGACTTAAAGCTCTTAATTTTAATGAAACTTCAAAAGGCTATCTATTGAATAAATATGAGCGCTGCACGTTTCAAAGGCATTTGCTGCGCTGCTTTGTTTACCATTCTGACAGTGCCTCCTGCTGGAAGAGAAAAACGTAGACTTGTAAATGTGAACTGATGGATAATGTGTTATAAAATGTAAACAATTTTAACAAAGGCAGTAAAATATATGTATATGTTATTACTATATAATACTTGATTGATAATAATTGTTTAAATTAATATAACTGATTTATTCTTTGAAACTTTAATATTAATTTATTTAATTGCAATGCCTTGATTTTAGTCAAATTGGTACAGTCATAGCCATAAATGCAATGGTGCTAATAATTGGAATAATTCTTTCGGTGTTTCGGTTTTCGGTTTCGGCTAAGAATTTTCATTTCGGTGCATCCCTAGTACCGGCTGAGCAGGATCAGGTTTGGACACCATGGTATAGGATCTAGCATACACGCATTACAAATCTACATGTTTTGATGTTAATTGTTTTGTGCCATTTAGACTTGGGTTAACTTTTATTCCTTTTTTTTCCACCTTAGACCTAACAGAGCTGAAAGAGGAGAGAGAAGATCTGAATGAAACCGAAGAGAAAGATCATTTTGAGAATATTTATGATTTCGTATCTGGAGAAAAATCTTTTTGTTCTTTACAGTCTGAAAAGACTTCTAAACAAAAAAGAGCTCAAACTACAAACCTTGAAGTCCACCAGAAAATTCACACTACAGAGAACCCTTTTACCTGCCAACAGTGTGGAAAGAGTTTCCCTCTAAAAGGAAGCCTTAACAGACACATGATAATTCACACTAGAGAGAAGCCTTACACATGCAAACAGTGTGGAAAGAGTTTCACTCTAAAAGGAAGCCTTAACAGACACATAAGACTTCACACTGGAGAGAAGCCTTACTCATGCAAACAGTGCGGCAAGAGTTTTGCTCGAAGTGGAAACCTTAAAGTCCACCAGAAAATTCACACTACGGAGAACCCTTTTACCTGCCAACAGTGTGGAAAGAATTTCACTCGAAAAGTACACCTTGACACACACATGAGATTTCACACTGGAAAGAAGCCTCACAAATGCCAACAGTGTGGAAAGAGTTTCACTCTAAAAGGATGCTTTAACAGACACATGAGAATTCACACTGGAGAGAAGCCTTACAGATGCCAACAGTGTGGAAGGAGTTTTGCTCGAAATGGAAACCTTAAAGTCCACCGGAAAATTCACACTACGGAGAACCCTTTTACCTGCCAACAATGTGGAAAGAATTTCACACGAAAAGTACACCTTGACACACACATGAGAATTCACACTGGAGAGAAGCCTTACACCTGCAAACAGTGTGGAAAGAGTTTCAATCAAAGTGGAAACCTTGAAGTCCACCAGAAAATTCACACCATGGAGAGCCCTTTCACCTGCCAATGGTGTGGAAAGAGTTTTAATCAAAAAGGAAATCTTAACATTCACATGAGAGTCCACACTGGAGAGAAGCCTTACACATGCAAACAGTGTGGAAAGAGTTTCAATGAAAAAGGAGCCCTTAACAAGCACATGTTAGTTCATACTGGAGAGAGGCCTCACACATGCAAACAGTGTGGAAACTGTTTCAGTCAAAAAGGAAGCCTTGACAGGCACATGAAAATTCATAATAGAGATAAGCCTAACATCCCCTTAGTGTAGAAAGAGTTTCAAACTAAATGTATAAAATGGAACATTCTAGTTATGTTTCTCATTATGTTTTGTCCATTGTACACTTTAATCTCAGTCCAATATTACAATATAGCTAGTTGACTCGGTTATGCATAAAAGCGCAAGGAATAATTTGGATTATGGACAATGTGTTCGCTCTGTCTACAATGTAAACTTCACATTTGTGTATCATGAATTGAAAAGAGATCTCACAGAAAGTGCAGTTTTTTGGTTGAAGCACAATAAAGGACATTGTTAGCATTTTTAAAATCACCCGTTTCGGGTTAGAACTACAACCCTTGTTCCCTGAGAAAGGGAAGGAAACATGAGGACATACAGAGACAGGCTCCTTCTTCCGTCATCTCCACCTTGGACTCTGTTCGTCATCCTCCTCCCAGATGTCCATTCTTATCCTTCTGTTGTTCCATTAGTGCAATGATGCGCCTTCCAGAAGGGGGACGATATGCCAGAAATATAGACCAGGGCCCATAATTACAAAACATTTCATCTTACCACTAAGAGTTCTCCTAAATAGCAGTTAAAGTTTTTAGCTAAGAGTTTTCTCTTAAAACCTATTAACAAAGCTGCTGAGACAAACTTTTACTCAGCAGTAGAGAGAAGTCTTAAGCTAAGAGTAAGGGGCGGGGTTGACCTCGTTACTATGGATGATGTCAGCCTGCTCACTAACCATGCATACAGTGATTGGCTGATAGGGAAGGGGGTCTCTGTCAGACATTTATTCATAGAAATATTGTTGTAAATGTGGCCATATTCAAATAAAGAATTTAAAATACAGGGCAAGTGTCATTTACTAAACAAGTGTTCAAATGATTGACAGCCTTTTATAACAATCAATTAGCTGATATGCATGTAAATGTAACCCCTCACACCCAAGTCCTACCACACCCGCTCCAAGCAGGTCTCGAACCCGGGTCTCCAGCACGTGAGGCGGATGCACTAACAAGGAGGCTAAACGCTACAACCTCTTGGGTCTGTCGCTATACATAAACAGACTTTTTTAAAGCGTTTTTTATGCTTTTAATGACACACAATAGCAGAGAACTGACACAAAATCATTGGGTGAAGGGAAGGGGGCGGGAGCAGCAAAACATTTCGAAACTGGAATCGAACTTGGGGCGCTTTGAGCAGAGTTACGCTATATATTGACGCACTAACCGCTGGGCTATTGGTGCTGACGTAAAAGTTTTTGTTTTTTCTATTCATGATAGCTGTTACTTCTTGCCCATCGTATGAAAATTTGGAGCTGGGATAACCTCCAAGACTAAAAAAAAAAAAGTTGTGTAGGAATATGCGTGCATATACAGGAAGAGTGTTTCTAAATAGTTTAAGTTCCGAGGCAGATCGCCAGCAACAGCAATATTAGGAAGGTTAGGATTTGATCTTGTGATTTAAGCCTGATTTAGACTGATTTATACTCGACGCGTTCTTCTGCACCGCAAGCCTGTGCTGCCTGCGCACGCACATCACCAAATTCTAGGCCTCTGTTCCTAAAAGATCTTAAGGATAAAAGTAGCCTATCTCATAACTTAGCGATTTAAGAGAAAATCTTAAAAGTAATGTTTAAAACAATCCTAAATTTAGGACTCCTAATTTTTGCTCTAAGAGTATTTGACAAAGCGTTTTAGCACTAAAACTAGCTCCTAAATATGCAAAATGTTAGGAGCAGTGGAGAGGACTCCTAAATCACTAAGTTCAAGTCCTAAAACTATCCTATAATGGCTGTTGCCGGCTGTCTGCCTCGGAACATTTTAGAAGCATTGGATGATAATGAGCTTTTCAGAAGATGTGGTCTTAAGGTATTATGACTATTGCAGAATTGCAACAAATAGAAACAACCCAATTACGCCACAGATCAAGGTTCTGACAATACTCGAATGGCAGCTCCTTATGAATGCAATAAATATTTTAATGAGGCAAAGGATTTCAATCTGCAATAGCATGACAAGGTTATATGAAAACATTATCGGCAACTTGAAAGTAATGTCCGTTTAGCTGTAGCTGTTGTTTATCACTTAAATCTCTGCCTTAATTTGCCTGACTTTGCAAAGAATACCAGCACTTTTCACAATAATCTTTGCTTCTGGACAAAAGTGGGAAAGCTGCATTTATTTGCACACATATATTTTTCCACACATCTTTTTTAGTTTTTGAGGTTATCCCAACTCCAAATTGTCCCTTATATCATTGTTTTCATGAACAAATTGCACACCGCCACACGAAATGGGTGATTTCACAAACCCAAGCGACGCGTATAAATCAGTCTTTACGTTGCACAGATTTAGGAGCTAGTTTTAGCGCTAAAATGCTTTGTGAAATACTCTTAGAGCAAAAATATAGGAGTCCTAAATTTAGGACTGACACGCCCATTATTTTTAAGATTTTCGCCTAAATCATCAAGTTAGGAGCTACTTTTAGCCTTAAGATGTTTTTTTGTAAATACGGGCCCTGGACTCAAAACATTATAGCGACTGTATTTAGGACAATTACATCTTAAGTAAACTTTCTGTATTTGACTATTCAGGTGAGGTGCAGATTTCTTTCACTACATATATTCGGCAAGACATAAATATAACGTTACCGCCTAGCCGCAGCTAACAGTATTAGCTTATACGAACAAAACACAGTAACACACACTGGTAGGATACTAAGATATGTAACGTAGACTATGTACACTTTTCGTCTTTTATCGCACGCCAATGACCACTCCTCCGTTGTTGAAAGCCTGACAAGCATGTTTGTGTGAACATTCTCTGGGAGAATACTATTACACAGTAACACGTTGACTGATGTCTTTTGGACCAATAGTTTTTGAGAAAAGTGGGGAAAAGCACCTCCTTCGCACGTGTACGGAAGATGATAAGCATTAACGATGTTCCGTACAGGCTTACAATGGTGTTCCGTACAGAGGGCGTATCTTGAAAAAATGGACATTCAACAGATCAACAGTGTGCCATTTATTTGTTTTTACTGAAGAAAACAACATTTAAATTAATAAGGAAGGTGAGTACCCTTTTATTTGTTTAAAAGTCAAGTTATTTGCTACTTAAATAAGCTTGAGGACCACGCGAGCTAGGCCTGATCGTGTCGCAATATTATGGCATAAATGAACAGGATACAGGTGTGTGCGTGTTTGTGTGTGTGTGTGTGTGTGTGTTTACAACTATGAACATTTAACACCAAACTGACAATAGTATAACTGCAAATAACATTCATTTTCAGTGTGCACTATGTACGTGTGTGTGTGTGTGTGTGTGTGTGTGTGTGTGTGTGTGTGTGTGTCTTACACTTTGAAAACCCCTGACTTATTGCATTGATGATATGCTGAGAGGCCCTTTTGGACACATGTAGTTGTGTCTGCAGAGACAAAAACAAGGCTGCAAGTTTGTGTTCAAGTGACTGCAGGGTTCAAATCAGGAGTATGCTCTTCTACTTCTTCCTGTGAAATTGGCACACATCCTATGGAAGGAGCTGGACTCGCATCATTGTAACTGTTCTCAGCACAAACTGATGTCCTAAAGTTATTAAGCCCATGGGATTTGTGCTTCCGGTTCTTATGAGCTGTGAATATGCGGTTACTGTTGCTAATAAATTACAATTTGAAAATGGACAATGAACCCTTTCATGGTTTTTAAGATGTCTTCTTAAGTGCTGAAGAAATGCAGATTGAGAGCAGATGTCCTTAAAATCACAGTTGTCGCAAGAAAATGTGGTGTTCTACTTATAACCAGTCTTAGGATGTACCTTCCACAGATGTGTCTTTAAAGCCCCTATTGTTTTGAAAATACAGACACATTCTGGATGTTAACAGGAAAAGGAAGTTGCATTAACTGACCAATGGCAAGATCTGTAGTGCTTGAAGAGGACGTCTTGGTGAAGAGAAGAAAACTTGCAAAAACGGCACTGCATGGATTTTTTGCACTGAAAACCTGCAAAATATAAAAACGACAAAAACCCTATGCATAAAATATTACAAGGGACATAACTTTTTTTTTTTTTTTTTTTTACATTACACTTTCAAGACTCTAGACTCCCTTTTTTTTTTAAACTAGAAGCACAGTAGCTTATATAAATTACCCTTAAAGGGCTAATTCAGTTCCAGAACAAACATTTATAAATTATGTACTCACCCCCCCTGTCATCTAAGATGTCTTTCTTTCTTCAGTCGTAAAGAAAGTATGTTTTTTTAGAAAAACATTTTATTATTTTTCTCCATAATATAGGATATCTATTAAACTTCCAAAATACAGTTTAAATACAGCATAAAGACACTTCTTCCTCTGCTGGGATTTTCCAATGGTTTTGAAGTATGCACTGAAACTGCAATTTTGAAGTTCAAACTTGTAGGCAGCATAGAAGTCCACAATATGGAAAAAATTCCTAAAATGTTTTCCTCAAAAGAAAAAAAAAATCTTTACCACTGAAGAAGACATTAACATTTTGGATGACAACCGGGCGAGTACATTATCTGTACATTTTTGTTTTGGAAGTGAACGATTTCTTTGACATGCTAAGACATTTCTCAATACACATCTCTGTACTTGTGTTCTTGTAAAATGTCATCAGTCACTGCCTGAATACTGTTCAAATAGGTTGTTTGCAATCATTTGATTCTGATGACGTGCGAAATGCAGCTGGAGGAAAGGAAAGTTACTTTTCTCTATCGGAATCACTAGCAAAAACTCAAATGTTTTGAGCCGTTTATAAAAAAAAATTGGTCAAACCGGGACTTTTTGTATTGCGTATGAAAATATCATTAAAAAAGGAAAACGCAAGAAATTGGCTGAAAATTGGCTTGTAAAACCACGTCTGCGGTCAGGACGAGAGTCAGATAATGCTTGTGTGTGTGTGCAAATGGTTAATAACAGATATAATAATATTAAGATATAAAGAAATATATAAATAGATCCAGGGTGAGACTGAGAATTCACTAAATGCCACACGTAGACACGATGTACATAAGACATTATATTTGCAGTTGATTACAATGGAATCTTGTGAGACTGCGATACATTGAAGTGACAGGGACTATGGAAGCAATATGTGATCGCTTTACGTGCTGCTAACAGGACCAATAACCAAAAACCACGTACAGCAATAGTTTTCCGGAGTGACATATATCCTGGATCCTTCATATAAATTTAGGACTCCCTTTCAAAATAGTTTGTTTGCAATCAGGCTTGGTTCCCTGGCATATATTCACCGGCGCAATGACATATGTTGTGATTTTCTGTGTTTACCTTTCTTATTCTCACTCTTCAGGCTCACACACGAGCTGGGCTCTCCCCTTCCCGAGGGAAGGGTCCCTAATGAGCGCGCCCTCGGCTGAATGGGCGTTCCTCCCTGGCCTTCAGGGTTAGGAGTCTGTCCTCATAAGTTCCTGCTCCAGGGGATTTATGTCTGTTGAGACAGGAACATAAGTCCACCTAGACTGGGGTCTGTCGATCCCCCTGTTAGCCTGAGGGCAGGGTCGATTCAACTGAGGTAGTACTACATTATGTACTATGTTATTTAGAGTACCGTTTCTCGCTGACAGAGCCAGGGACCCCTCAGAGGCTTCCTGAGTCAAGTATGATTGCTCCCCTTTGAGAAAGGGTTCCACTTAAGAGCACTGCTCCTGGCAGGAGGAGTAAGCTCCCCTTCTGAAGAAGGGTGAAATCCGAGCGCTGCCTCCTGGCAGGCGGGTTTTCCTCTCTGTTAATCAGGGTTAGGAGCCTGTCTGCCCCTGACTTCCGGGTCGAGTGTCACCTCCCCTTCAGGCTTCATGACTAACTAGGAGTTCTCCCTTGAAATGACTTTTGCTGCTCCACTTTCTGCAGAAAGGGTACTACTAGAGCACCACCTTCTGGCGGGTGTTGGCATTTCTCCCTGTTGCTCAGGGTTCTGTAGCCTACCCTTAACGTGCTAGAAGCGAAGGCTCCTACGATTGAAGCCTCTTCAGGCTGTTGGCAGCTCACCTGTTCAAGGTTCCCTCAAAGCAGCGCCACTACCACATGGTTCATTTTTCTCCCTTGACTAAAGGAAGAAATAACCACTATCTTTTCTCAAGGTCCTGATTTGAGCACGTTCGCTACCCTTCGCAAGGGTCCCGTTTTAGAGCACAGCTCCTAGTGGGATGAGTATCCTCCCCCTTCTAATGAAGGTCAATTCCTGAGCACCACCTTCTCCTAGTAAGCATCCATGTAGACTGGCTTCAGTATGCTACCCTTCACACTAAGGGTCCCTTCAGAGTTTAGCATTTTTAAGGACTGATGTTCCTCCCTGCAAGTCGGGGTTAGGGGTCTGTCCGCTGTATGCGTCCACTATCATGATGGTCAGTAGCTCAACGAATTCATCAGTTGACTAACAGTTTGAGGACTGTCTGTCCTGAATAGGGTGTAGCATTGCTACCCTCTCTAATAGAGGGAGGGTCCTCCCCTATTTTAATTCTTGTCATCCTTGACAAATCTGGAGCTTTAACAATGAAACCCCCAAAATGGGGGAAAACACAGACTCCAAATCCCATTTTACTAGGGTAGTGTCCCACGCTAAACCCTGGGCACTTTCTGAAATCCACAATAGTGGTAAGTGCGCACGCAATCCTTGTGCACTTCCTAAAATCCACATAAGTGGTAAGTTCCCACCAAGTTTTTGGGTTCTTTTCTAAAATCCTATATGGGATGGGTTACGCGGACATCGTTCCCATTTTTTGAGTTGGTTTAAAACCCCGGTCTCCCTGGGCCCAACTTCACTCGATATCACCTTAGATATCTCCTGACCATCTGTTTTCCAGGGTGTGTTATCTGATGATAACCCCTGCTAGAACGGTCTCTGTCTTAGGACAGGCCTGTTAGTCGCTATCTCTGAGTCAGTTCACTGAGGGAACTAGACTTGGTAGTACTGGCAGTTCCTGTTCTAGTTAAGTCTAAGTATTAACTTAGCCGTTCCTCCAAAGGAATCTCCTATTCCAACCTGAGCTGTGCTCTGGGTCCATTTGACCCATTCCGGTAAGTGAGTAACAGTTCAGGCTTTGGCCGGGGAGGTTACGTTCTGACAGCTGTCACCTCGTCCTATAGAGATGATTCTTCACAGAATTTACACTTAGTGCTCGCTACTATGCACTCCCCTCAGCATGGAGACGTGGGTATAACCGTTCCCCAATAGTGACCCCTAGGGCACGCGGTGAGAGTTCCCTCGGAAGGGAATATCTCTAGGTTACGTATGTAACTATGAGAAGGGAACGAGACACCGCGTCCCCTACGCTTTTTTCCATGCTTCGATCCATGTTGCGATCGCGCCAATTCACGCAAATTCAGCCAATCCCCACGATTTATTTGCGACCTTGCAATTTCATCCAATCACCGCGACTTTACCGCAAATTACCTACAAATATCACTGCGAAAGACCGCGCAAAGCAATTCAGGGCTCAAAATTGCCACCATTTTTTTTACCGCCTTTAATGCCTAAATGCATCTTTATGAATTAGGCATATAGCTAATGAAAAAATTTTGTTTTTGATTTTTAATTATTTAAATTATTTCTTTACAGATCCGGATGATAGGCTATATTACTCTAACCTTTATGAGCAGAAATGAAGTTTCACATCACACCGGCGCCTCCATGTCCTGCAAAGCGAGCTTCAGCATTCACTCTCTGCACAAACGACTGGATATGCGCCTAATAGCACACATTTAGGTTAAACGATTAAACTAATATTGTGATATGCTTTAAGTTTTAAAATTAATTGAAATCGTGATTACTTGAGAGGGCTAAATTAATCTGCCGCTTGGTCGTTACTTTAAAAAACAAAAACTTGAATTCAACAAGTAAAAAGTGTTCCAAATATATTTCTAAATTTACTTTATAAACTAAATAAACGAAAATAAATGTAATCACTTTGCTATTAAAAACAGCAGCTGTGTAATAGAAAAGAGAAAAAAGGGGACAGTAATTCTGATGAGCTGTCGGACAAGGTCCAGGCGAGGTTTTACAAATTTTTGCAACGAATGTTTGTTTAATAGCCTATTTAACATTATTATTTAGGCTAGTTTCATATTTAAATGTATTATTTATTTGATTTATTTTAGCGTTTTGTAGGCTGCTTGTTCACTGACGGAAGTGTTCAAATAAACAGGCATGTTTGTTAATAATGTTTGAGCCTCATTTATTTTAGGTTTAAAAATAATATATGCATTATAGACATATATACACAAACGTTATATATAATGTATATGTAATATAAAATATAAATACCGCCATTTTTTTCGTTCATCTTTTATTTTAAATAGCCTACCTTTTAGGTGTCAGTAATTACTGAGCTGCTAATTTCTTATTTGGGAGTAATTTGTTTGAACGAATATTCGGTGTTGCGCTGTTGCTCTCATCTGTTGACATTTCCGAACGCCTTCCTGCAGTTGCTTAATAAAAGCAGGCTTTCCACACAAAAAAGTGCATGTGTCATTAGTATGAGAAAAAAATGGTCGGGCTGGGATCGGGCTAAGACATAAATATCTTAATGCCTGTCGGGTTCGGTTACTGCTCTGTCGGACGCGGGCCGGGTTCGGACAGAAAAATGCGGCCGATCAGCACTCTAGAAAGCACGTTCAGCACCGCCGAGAGTTTCTGCGGTCGTTAAAACGAAACCAAAAAGTAAAACGCGCAAACACATTCAAAAGCAATTTAAATACCCTGCGTTTGAAGAGCGACTCCCCAATGCGCTCAAATTAGGTTATATAAAATATCTAGGCTGTTATTAGTGTATTTAGTATATCCCTCTATTTGCACTTTGAATATTGAAAGAGTAGCCTACTTTGATGATGGCTGCAAATATGTCTACACGATTAAGAGATGTGTTGTTAGTTTTTTGTTATTTATAGGCTACTGTAATTGTTTAAAAATGCAGTGGTTGCCTCTAATTTAAATGGCTGTACCTATAATAGGGAAAATAAACATCTTGTTCATGTACTCATTTTCCTTCATTCTTGTCCCTTGCTTTAGGCATGAAATAAATATATAAAAATGGTTTTCAGAATCAGCCCATTTGCTTGTAAAACAATCAGAATCAGGCATGAAGAATCTAGATCGGCAGACAACTAAAAAGAAATTGGGTGCTCGTAATTTTTTTTTTGGTGCTCCTAACTTTTTGAAACAACAAAACTTCATAACGTTTGTAAAACTAGGTCTGTGGTGGTTTGCTTTTGTCAGTTGTCAGGCAGGCCTTGCGTGGGCAAAGGTGATAGTGCTAGCGAGTTTGAGAGGGGCAGTTAACAAAACTATTTTTCATGCTTTCACACGGTAGTTTCATCAATCATTTATTCCAGTGTTTGCCCTACATAGACTTAGCCGTGTCGCCGCGGCAACAAAATGCTAAAAGTCTAAATATTTTACGGGGACAACATGATTTTGTCTTAATTGAACCTGCGCTGCAGCCTCCATGAGGAAGCAGCGGTTGTCTGCTGTCAGATCTGCATGTGATCAGAGCGTGCAGAAAGCCGAATTTTTGAATTCCTGTGCTTTGGGGGAGTAAGCTTGCAAAGAACACTTAAAAAAATCATAACATGTTTGTGAAATCTGTCTAAAAAAATCGCAACTTTTCCCGCAACTTTTTGAAAAAGCTGCCGCAAAATCTGGCATTTTAGGCCGCAACAATCACAAAAAAATCCCGCGAAATCCTGGAGGGACTGGGCAGTAGGAGGTATTTCGGATCAGGGGTCAGCACATCTGGCGGTTGTCTCGGAAGGGATGATGTCGGTCCGGTTTGTCTTGGCTTCTAGGGGATGGAACTGGTAGAAGCCTGATACTTTGCATCCGCCAGTTTCCACCCCCGACCCCCGAAGTAAAAAGCACTTACCTATAGATATTTTTTGAAAAAGTTGGGTAAATAAAGAAATTTTGGAAAAAGAAAATCATTGAAAGTTCTGTCCAGACCCCAACAGAAAATTGTGGATCTGGTTGAAGCAAATTAGCAAATTGACTATAAAACACATGCCATAGGTTACAACGGTATTACAATAACAAAACAACACAATACCAATACATATTTAAAACATTTGTATATTGATTCTTCCTATAATAGGTCACAGATCAAAGATTTAAAAGTACACATTGACACCAAACTTCATTACTTCATTAGCATCTTCATTTCATTTTGTGAAGTATTCCAATCACTAGGTGCGGCAAACCATAAAGATTTAGTTTTTCCGGACAATGAGCACGAAGAAGTTAGTGAATCACAACACACTGGACCAGCTAACCAATTTGATCCCATTGCAAATTGCTGAGGGAGGAACCTGGCAGTAAACAGACCATTTTCAGGAGAACAGGAAAGCAGTTCAGAAGTAAGGCTACTTCTACAATAATCAAGAGTTTTCGTTTTAAAACGCTCTCTGTCCACACTAGCGTTTTCCAAAAGATTCTCATCCACACTGAAAAGTAGGAAAACGTTAAATTCACCATACTGTGCATGCGTAAAAACTAATTGAGACGATACAGACGGAGGAGTTTTAACGCAATTCTTGGCAGGATAATTTTATTTACGGAAATATCTCATCATTCACTAACGCGTCCATGTTGCGCGCTCTCATGTTTGATCTAAAAAGCAGCTGCTCACGTTTAGCTGCAGAGTCAGGTCAGCAACTGAGTACATTTTCTTTTATCTTTTTAGGACTGTAATGTGAAGAGTGTACAGATATATCGGTGTGAAAGTGAAAAGCACATAACAGCCACAATTACCGGTATAAACATGATACAATATGCGTCACATGACTAAACATGCGTAATCGTTTTCAAAAGCCTCTGTTTTTAAAGTCCACACTGCAACACCAAAATGGTGTTTTCAAAGTTAGGGTTAGCATATTAGGGGTGTTATATTAAGGGTGTGCAAAGCAGTCGGTATTTGTATCTGTATTTGTATTTGTTGAGGGGGGAAAAGTATTTGTATTTGTATTTGTATTCGAGTAAAATTCAAAATAGGTGTAAAAATCCTGTTTTTTTGCGCGCTAAACTTTTAATTTACGTTATAGTGTAAGTATTCTTTAATTATATCCATTATAATAATTATGGATATGCAATATTGGTTGATGTTTTTGAAAATATAACAAGGAACGTCAAAAAAAAAAAAAAACATGACAGCCATTACCTCATCCATGGTTAAACCAATTAATAAAATACCATTATGAACATTATGAACCCCACCACCACATGTCCTTTTTGGAGGATGGTGAACAGACAGAATTAAATTAAAAATAAAAATGTTCTTCTTCTGAAAGAACTTCTTTCTCGTGGCGTCTGCCGTTGCTAAGCAACCATGACCTGATCACTCAATGAAGACTCGGAAGTTTCAGCAAAGCATAAATGGATTTCCAGCATTAAAAATCGCTTGCATTAGCTCTGCTATTAAATGTATTTAAAAATGGTTATTCATGTACAGATATGATCAGCTGTTCCTCCAACCTGGCTGTTTTTTCAATGGTATAAGGGAAAGGGTGAAGATGATTTGTTGGTTCTTGTCACATGACCTGCGTGCGCATGTGGCATTCTGAAAAGTTGAGATGTATTTATCCAAAGACTATAGAATATTTATCTCGATGCGGCGCGGACGCGCCTGGAAAAAACGAGCGCGTAGCACGGTGTAAACGTTGCTTTCATTATGAGCGCGCATACCGCGCATCTACATTTGAAATAACGACGAACTTTAGCACGCATTTGAACGGCCCCTAATAGAATAATATCCCGATCAAACTCTGCTTCCCAAAGTTATAAACCCAGTTAAGGTACAGAAATATATTCATCAAAAATAGTGACGCAGTGAAGTCTTTTTTTCACCCAGCCGAGTCTTCTCTGTTGCTGTGTGGAGCAGCCTGTGTCAGTCACCTCTTTTGCCCCCACCCCCCGAATCCTGAATGTCACTCACTCACTCATGCGGGCATACACTGACTGCGGTCTCCTGAGGAAACACAGCCTTTTTGATAGATAGTTTTTCTTGTTCCCGAATACAAATATTTATTAAGGTATTTGTTCGAAATAAGTATTCGTTAAAAACACGCTATTTGTGCCTTTCCGGATACCGTATTCGGGTTCGTCTCCACCCCTAATATATATATATATATATATATATATATATATATAGCATATGCAAGTTCAAAATCGGGGCGCCATGTCAGTCCATTAAATGGAGAAAAATGCTGAAAATGCGGATATTTTTCTCAATAACAATTCTTTTATTACTGAAGAAAGAAATTGAACCTCTTGGATGAAAAGGGGGTGAGTACATTATATGTGAATCTTTGTTCAGGAAGTGGATGTCTCCTTTAAACACAAGTCATTAGCACAGGTACTTAATAAACCTGCCATATTTAACAGAACTAGTAGTGTCCACAGTAGTACAGCCATAATGATAGCGATCCTTTTTAACCAATCATGCACTGAGAGATGTTAGGACTGCCTACTTTATTAACATATGGAGACAGATATGTAAAAATACATAAATGCCAAAATAATGGTACAAAAATAGCACAATTAAAAATGACACTTTTGAGAAAAATTATTTATTCATTTCTTTATTTATTTATACTCAAGTCATTTCTCATCCTCCATAACCATCAACTCTCAGGTTACCAACATTATTCAAAATATCGTTCTTTATGTTGAAAAGAAGAAACTCCTGCAGTGTGATTTTAGAAGACTTGAATTGGATTTTCAAAGTGGCTGCTCAGATGATTAATCAAGTGCTAATTTTATTAATTTTGGGAAGCATAAACTGTATCAAAAATAAAAATACATATAATTTTTGTCCCCAGCAGCATTAGTTTGGTTTCACATTACCAAATTGTTTATCGAAACTGTGCTCTCTTTCAAACTTTTTTTTTTTCAAGATTTTGGCTTTTGCAACTGGTCAAGTCAAGTCAAGTCACCTTTATTTATATAGCGCCTTTTACAATACAGATTGTGTCAAAGCAACTGCACAGTATTTAAACAGCACAATAGTGTGTAAGTAACGCATTATTGTAACAATCAATTTTCAGTTAAAGGCAGTTCATCAATGAATTCAGTGATATCATCGTCAGTTCAGTTCAAATAGTATACGATATCGCTGGAAAATGTCCCCAACTAAGCAAGCCAGAGGCGACAGCGGCAAGGAACCAAAACTCCACAGGTGACAGAAATGGAGAAAAAAACCTTGGGAGAAACCAGGCTCAGTCGGGGGACCAGTTCTCCTCTGGCCAGACCAAACAACAGTTTGTACCAATGTCTGATTGTAGAGAACTCATCAGGATCCTGTGGTGTAGCGCCGATGGCCGTCAAGGTTGGCGAGGTCTTTATTGATGATCCGCCTTGGAGCTCATCTGGTTGACATCCACGGCTATTGAAGTCATCTCTAGGTGGTGATCCACGATCTAAGCTGGGTACGGACTGGATCCGGGGGACTGGAGTGACCATCTGATCCAGATACAGGCTGGATCTGGTGGCTACGGTGACCTCGGAATAAGAATGAAACAGACTAATATTAGCGTAGATGCCATTCTTTTTACGATGCAACGAGTGCATCAGGTGTTATGGGAGGTGTTTTCGGTTCCGGTTGACCTAATTAACCCCCTGGGGTCCAAACACGCGTATACGCGTTTTGTGGCAGTTTCCCAAAAGGAACTTCAATTACTCTGTCATTTCTGATTGTACAGATAAAAGCAGTACATCAATCGAATCTGTAAAGGGTCTACTTTTATTTGTATATACTCACAAAACCAAAAAAATATTGTGATTTTACAAAATAAAGAAAACAAAAAGGGTGTGCTGTCTGCCGCGTTGATCTCCGTGATCTTCATTCAGAAACGCGTCATTAAAATAGACTATAACTCAGCCAATACACAACACAGAGACATGAGCAATATATCTAGAGGAAGCTTGATATCTATACTTTCAAATGAAGTAATGTAATATCGAAATCAAATATTCTGTGATAAAGTAATCCGTATGAAACCAACACGATGTCCAGTCTCTCTTGTCTGCTTCATTAGTTTTAATTAGATCACGCCCAAGAGCGATTCTCTTTTCAAATTCAAATCGTCCACGTGAGGGCGCCGCGCCAAAAGTAGACGCCCACATCACGGTAAACAAAGGAGAAAGCAGTTTCTTTTCTTTCAAGTTAGTCCTTTCTGGAAGAAGATGGGCTGTCAGGAATAAAACTTACGTCAGAAGATGAACATTATATGAGACACAGCGTGAACCAGCAGAGGAAATATTTACACAAGTAAGTTTTTTTCTTTTATTAGCCTGCTTGTTAGTTGTTACTGTGACAGAATGTGCACACATTTTACCAGTTAAGACTTTTTGCCAACTGTATTTCCTGACTACAGCAAGTGAAACATTATAAAGTATGTTTCATTTCACTGCATCTAAATGTCTCATGTCTCAGGATGTTTCGACCCCCTTTGGTCGAAAAACGCGCCGGCGCGTTTTGAGGCACGCTTTTGTAATAATGCCGAAAAGAATGTAAAATTCTCCGATCGTACAAATACAACCAATACATCATTCGAAACTGTAGAGTGTATATTTTTATTTATATACACTGTGCTTTTATGAAAATAAGAAAACAGACAGGGCACGCGCTCTGCCTTCACTGTCTCTGTTATATCTTTTCACTGACACATAAATGAAACAACCTAAATCTCAGTGATTACGTGCCTCACAAACATAATGCATATACTTGTAGAAAGCTTGAAATGTTTACGTTTACATAAACCAATTCAAATAAAAAACTAATATTCTCTTTTTAAGTAATCTGTATGAAAGGTAGAAGATGTGTGGTTTCTCCTGTATCACTTCATTACAAACCTCACACCTGTATTCATCTTGCACTGTTTTTATTTGCACCTAACTGTTATACACCTATACACTTACTAGTCAAAGGTACTTTTTTAAAGAAAAATAATTATCTAATTTTGTGAAATAGGTTTACTATGTAAAAAAAAACTGCTCACTTAAAAAAAAAACTTTTAATAATAAAAAAGTTTGGCTGGTAGTGTATGTATTTTCTCCATGTTAGCTCTGTCTTTGTCAGATCACTGTGTTGCTCACATCTACTTGTTTTCTTTGCAGTTTCTGCTGTTCCCCGTTTTCCTGTGTTCAAGTTTCCTGCGAGTGATTTGGATATTGCACCCACGACATCTTGACTTCTGTGTTGTTTATTACTTTTGTTCCTAATAAAAAGTTTAACTGCACTCACAAGTGAATCTCAAGTTATTTTACGTGATAGTTAAATATATTCAAAATACGCTTCAAACAAAATATTTATTTTGTCCTTTCATTTTTCCTTTATTCTTTCTGTTGTTTCCTCTTAGTCAACATCCGACTGATTGGCTCATTATGCGGCTCATTATGCAGGTCTTTGTCTTCTCAGGTGTAAATCACAGCATTATTCATGATGATTCACGCCTTCTCGCATACAGCCATTCGAAACAAAAAGTGTCTTCAAAAATGTAAATCTATATACTGTTTTGTGAAAACAAAGTGAACTAGATGATTTTCACATCATTTGGTAGAAAAAAACCAAGCCTACCACATCCAATTCTCGAAAGTCCCGAGAACAAATATTCTGTGTGTGTTAGATGACCTTATTTCAGTGACTCCAAAAATTTAGTTTTTCACTATGCACGCATAAACGTTGTTTTCTCAAAAACTTAAAAATGTACATTCATGCTGCTTACATATTTTTGTAGTCCAATTTGTGCTAATTACAATGTATTAAGATTTAGGATATTAATATGTTTTTAACATACTGAAAAAAGCACAAATGTCAAGGCATGTCAAAACTTTTTCAGGGCCCCAAAACACCCTCAGACCCCAGAGGGTTAATGCAGCCTAACAATCCTTTAACGGATTTGAATTATAGAAATGTGTTAATGATTTTATGTGTAAGCCAGGTTAAAGAGATGTGTCTTTAATCTAGATTTAAACTGACAGAGTGTGTCTGCCTCCCGAACAGTGTTAGGTAGATTGTTCCAGAGTTTAGGCGCTAGATAAGAAAATGATCTGCCGCCGGCAGTTGATTTTGATATTCTAGGTATTATCAAATTGCCAGAATTTTGAGAACGCAGCGGACATGAAGGACTATAATACGATAGGAGCTCGTTCAAGTACTGAGGAGCTAAACCATTGAGGGCTTTATAAGTAATTAGCAAGATTTTAAAATCTATACGATGTTTAATAGGGAGCCAATGCAGTGCTGACAGAACCGGGCTAATATGGTCATACTTTCTGGTTCTAGTAAGAACTCTAGCTGCTGCATTTTGGACCAGCTGGAGTTTGTTTATTAAGCGTGCAGAACAACCACCCAATAAAGCATTACAATAATCTATCCTTGAGGTCATGAACGCATGAATTAATGTTTCAGCATTTGACATTGATAGCATAGGTCGTAATTTCGATATATTTTTAAGATGGAAAAATGCGGTTTTGCAGATGCTAGAAATGTGGCTCTCAAAGGAGAGATTGCTATCGAATAGGACGCCTAGGTTCCTAACTGATGATGGCGAATTTACAGAGCAGCCATCTAGTATTAGACTGTGTTTTAGGTCATTACTTGTGGAGGTTTTAGGTCCAATAATTAATACCTCTGTTTTTTCAGAATTTAACAGTAAGAAGTTATTCGCCATCCAGTTTTTAATATCAGCTATGCATTCTGTTAGTTTTTCGAATGGATATGTTTTGCCGGGCTGCGAAGAAATATAGAGCTGAGTATCATCAGCGTAACAATGAAAGCTAACACCATGTTTCCTGATGATATCTCCCAAGGGTAACATGTAAAGCGTAAAAAGTAATGGCCCTAGCACTGAGCCTTGAGGTACTCCATACTGCACTTGCGATCTAAATGATACCTCTTCATTTATTGCCACAAACTGATGACGGTTTGTGGCAATAAATGAAGAGGTATCATTTAGATCGCAAGTGCAGTATGGAGCAAGTTGTGTTCCACCAATTGGCTTCTCACCTCAGCTAACAATCGAATTCTTGCATAAAAAAGGACTCTGAGTCAGCAGTGTTATAAAGGTTTCCTACTGCAAACACATGCATTAATTGCCTTAAGTCGCCTTTGTACATAAAGTACGAGGAATTCAAAAGCCAACACACATGGTTTTGGCATGGAATAGGCACCCTTCTCAATTATAAGTTGTTTTTAAATTGATAGTTTACCAAAAATTCAAATTGTCATTGTGGTAAGCAGAGTGGGGCAGAGAGAGAAGCCAGGCTGGTGGCATGATGGCCATGCTTTATTTCTGAATGAACCGTCCATTCGAACAAATCAAATTAATGATATGATTCAGTAATTAAATCAGTGTCTGCCTCCACCTGCTGGCAGATATTTTTAGTTATGTAAATCTTCAATACTTCTGTATTTTTTCTGTATTCTGTAAATTTTATATTAAAAACATTAATCACAACATGAATTTATGAATTTGATTGCACTCGTGGCACCTCTGAGCCTCATTAAACATATGAAAACGTAAATAAGTAAACAACCACCGTAAAAACGAATACAGGAACCTTGCTGACCATTGAACTACTACTAGCACTACCTCATTCTACAGCTGCTTGTGAGAGGGGCTTCAGTTCAATGTTGCGAATTAAAATGGAGAAGCAACCTCTGAGTGGTAATGTACAAATAATAATAATAGTTTATCAAACTAAAGCAACCAGTTTTTAGATTTTCCTGTGTTTACTTAACTCAAATCTTCCTTCCTTACAGTTTCACAGATCACTGTTACTAACAACCATTGAGATTTACACACCTTGTTTTGGATAATCGTTCTTACCACCATTACTTATCCAAGAATGAGCATGTCAACCATGCCTACAGAGCCCTTCATCCCCATTGATGAGCATAATGAGATTATTACAGCCCTCGTCACTGGGCGTTGGTGGGCGATAATGGAGGTTGAAGACCTTTGTATACTCCTCATCTGAAAAGGGTGAGTATTAGCTAGTTGGCTAATTAGGCCAGTGTTGGGGAATAGTGGAGGAAGCACCTGTGCCCACTGCATTACCCAAGGAAGTACCTGCTCCGGCCAGGTCCCTTTAGGGAGCACCTGTTCCCTCTGTATCCCCTGAGGGAGTCTCTGTTTCAACTGTGTCCCCTGAAGAAGCACCTACTCCAGCCAGATCCTCAGGAAGTGCACCTATTCCTAGTGCAGCCTCCATGGAAGCACCTGCTCTGACCAGGTCTCCTGAGGGAGAACCTGTGCTCACTGCTTACCCCAAGAAAGTACATTCTCCAGGGAGGAGGAGACGATTTACTAACGATTTGTTAGTGAAACAAACAATAACAAAGCAAATAAATACGATATGGATTATTGCGTCTCTCCTACTGACATCTCCTGACAGCCAATCGCTACCATGGTTTCTTTCAAGGAGGAGAAATTACCTATACATAATCCAATAAATAAACGGATAGAGGAACTTGCTTGTCATAACCACGTTTTTTAGCAGGTACATTTCAATCCCTGGTGTCCATCCACTTGACGAACAGTACCGTTCCATGTCTTAGCCAACGAGTTTCGCCTCTTTTGGCCTTTTTGCTGAGGTCCTTGCTTTTGGTTCTTGGGAAGCCTTGTCTGTTCGGGCGTATGGTGCCAGATGCCTGGGTGTGCTTCAAAAGCAAATCACAAAAGAGGGTTGGGCTGGTATAAAAATCGTCCATAAATACCTGGTAGACTTGTCCAAGAATTGTACAATCCAACAGCTGCATGATCGATTCATTACTCAAACCTTTGCCAGAATCTGTGGAGGACTTTCCTTCGTACACATAAAAGTTCCATGTATATCCACAGATCGACTGCGAGGACAAACTATTTGTAACCCCATTTACTGGGCTTATCCTTCATATAAAGTTTAAAACCAGTCCTTGCCTTAGATGCAACCATACGCTCATCCACCGCAAGCTGCTTTTGGTGGTGAAAATATGTTTTGCAGGCAGAAACAATGTCATTATAAAGAGGCTTGATTTTGAAAAGTCTATCATAGTGTGGGGTTTCCTTTTTTCCTTGATTCTCTTCGTCTTCTTTTATGTTGGAAATATGAAGATTACAGGAAATAGACTGGAAACGTGACCTGTACATAGCGAATTGTGGAAACGGAAAACTGGCCCACTTCTGACACATGTGGCATGATGATCTGGCCTACATGCAGCGCGGAATGATGGCACTTGGGCTGACCGCTCATGTTTGCCAGATCTGGGCCAAAAGCAGACCATAGCATTACCACATGTCAGACACAAGCAAATAAATAAACCACAACTGGACCTTATCTGAGTCACAAAATCTGTGTATATTGAATAAAGAGTCATCTCAGACTTAATAAGTACATTAACAAGCCGAATCACTGAAGGAAAGAAGAGAACAGAAAACAAGAGACAAATAGAAACACAACTACTGACTGCAGCCACAGCCTTGAAGTTGAAGATGAAAGACATTAAATCTCTGAAGCTTTCAGCAAAGGAGGTTTAAACAACTCCACAAACAGCATTACCAGCTTCATGCATTACTGACTAGATTGACTTTATTTCTGTTAGAGGTCTACAGAAGTTCTTTATTGAGAATTAGCAGGGGCTTAAATATTTGACTTGAAGTCACCGTGATAGTGATTAGCCTTTCCATTAATTTATTGGGCTCTTAACTCTTTTTTAAGCACTTGTCTTATGTGGTTAACACACACATTTGTAGTACATGGTCGTTTTTCATTATTGTTATCATATAATCAACTGATTCGCTGAACACATTTAATTTTAGAGTTGTATAGTTTAATGGTTTCACATTGTAAAACCTGCATTATTGCAACATCAGTTTGAAAATTTTATTTAAAAAGGACAAAAATTTGAACAAGGCTATCACACACAGATATCAGCAATCAGCATATGAATCTCAACAACCGTGGCAAAATATTCAGATAATCAGACCAATTCTGGACATCACAAAAGGATGCATTACTCGTTCATGCTGTGATGCATGCTGGGAGTTTTGTACTGTGTTTTGTACACTTTTTATTGTCACCATCGTTGAGGTTCATATTAGAGTGCGAATCTGGACGCATTTTTCTGTCCGAGCCCGGCCCGCGTCCTGCAGAGCAGTTACCGAACCCGACCCGAGCCCGACAAGCATTAAGATATTTATGTCCGAGCCCGATCCAAGCCCGACACAGTTAAAATCTCTTTTTTTTTCTCATACTAATGACACATGCACTTTTTTTGTGTGGAAAGCCCGCTTTTATTAAGCAACAGTAGGAAAGCGTTCGGAAATGTCAACAGTTGAGAGTATCAGTGCACACTGGGCAAAAAGCGCCGTTATAACAAAGGAGCACTATCGCGCTGATGTGACCGAGCCCGACCCGAACCCAAGCATCCTTTCTAAATATCTGTCCGAACCCGGCCCGGCCCGGCCCGGCGGGTACTGTCGGGCTCGGCTCGGGCTCGGCTCGGGTATCCATCCTCTAGTTCAGTGTTTCCCAAACTTTTTTTCTGGGGACCCACATTTTAAAGTCGATAAATCCTTGTGACCCAATAAACATTAGGCCCATATAGTTCATATATCACGAAGAGAATTTATGCATTAACAAAATATGTATGACCATTTTTAAGGTCATGCTTCCACTTAACTATTTAAAAGAGATACAGATATTTGACAAAGCACATTTTTTTTATTTAAGTAAACTGCAGATTTGCAGAAAATGTTGTTTACCACAAACACAATATTTATCCGTTATTTTGATATCAAATCAAAAAGTGCTTTTTCAGCATTGTGATCCTCTTTTATCACAGTACAGTAATACAATAACAGACATATTCACGTTTAAACTCAATAAAAACAACGTATTATTCAATGCACTTGACTTCTAGATTTGTATATTAAGTTGCTCAAGCAAGTTGCAACACATTTAAACACAACATAGGGAGGCTATAGCTTCCTTTTTTTTAATTAAAAATTGGGCTATCAAAAAATATTTTAATTAAAACTTACCACAGACAGAAACAGTCGGCTCTCATGCTTTTCTTTCGCATTAAATCTTTATTAAAAACAATCCTTTTAAAGAACTTTTCTACCTGGACAAGTGCACGTATTATGTTCCCTTTTTCTTTAAAACTGCATTTTTGCTTATTTTAAACCTAGCCAAAAAGCCACGTGTTGACTGTGAAAAAGTGGATTTCATTTATATGCATTTATGGGACATTTTCGTGTCAATCCATGTTCATTTTTACAGCGAACAATGCGCTGTCACTTTAATTCAGCGCTTGCAGCACAGCAAAAAAAAATAGACTCTGCCGAAATGATCGCTGCTCTGCTGCAAACGCACTGCTTCTGGGACGTACTGCTGGACAGCAACCGCGTGCAGTGTGAACGCTCCAATACGCAACGCATACGGAGTATGTGTGAAACAGGCGATGCAGAGCGCGGCTAAAGAACAACAACAAAAAAAGAAAGCAGAAGAAGAAGAAAACGACGAGCTCCCTCGTGCGGCTAATAGGTGAACTACACATATACATTTTAATCAAGAGTATATAGCGCACTGAAAAAGAGTGCTCGACTTGGCGACCCATACAAAATCTCTTGTGGGTCGGGACCCCGCCTTTGGGAATGACTGCTCTAGTTCATATGTTGATTTATGATGACTTTGTGTGTTCATAAAATTCTATCTATTGTGATTTTTTTTAACTGGTTCTGCTTGACTTCAGTTTCATACTACGAATGTATTATTTCCACAACATAATTATAAAAGCTAAATGACAGTGAATCAGGCTCATTCATTCAATATATCAACCATCAATAGCTTTTCATCAGCACCTGATTTCCTTTTGTATTTATTTGTTATTGCTAAAGTGTTTCACAAACACACCATCAAAGCAACTGATAAAGATAAACTTATGTTAAAAAGTGTTACGAGTCCAATTAATGGAAACACAAATCACTATTTTCCAACTTTAAAAGTCCACCAGATTAATGAATGTAACTTTAAAATTAGGGCCGGGACTTTAACGCGTTAATTTAGATTAATTAATTACACAAAAATAACGCGTTAAATTTTTTTAACGCATTTTAATCGCACTTAGTTTTTGCACCGCGGAACGTTTCTCACTGGATGAGATTCGGCGGACCGATTATACTGGAGCACCAACTAGCGTTCAGACAAGCTGCGTCCGCCCTAAATAGTATTGTATGTCCCAAATCGTTGAATGTTTAAAAACGTATTCCAAAGATTCCCGGATGGTCTACTACTTAACGATCAATGCACACTCTTAACTGCTAATATTGCCCACAACACACTGCGCCGTGAACGAGGATTCAATTAGAACTACAAACAGGCATAAAAAGTGTTAAAAACTACAAACATGGAGGATATGCGCTACCAACGGACAGGTAGAGAAAGGGGTTTGAGTGATAAATAATCAGTGTGTAACCTGATAAATAATATTTTTTAAATGTTATCCGCGTTATATTCCATGTGCAGCAACATTTATAATGATAGGTTTGGTCATTAACGTTTAAATGCATAATTAAGCAAACACAAGAGCAGCGTTCTCGGAATGAAAGACTCGTTAAAGAATGTGCCTCTTGCTACATTTAATTGCAATATTGCACTGGTCTGTTGGACTTGGTTGAACAAAAATAAACAATATTTTGTTGCTTAAGCTTATGTATGCTGTAGTATATCAGCGCGAATCAAACAATTTGGGAGAGTCGATTAGAAGTAAAAACACTCCAGACTCACATTCCACAAGAGGCCCCCCCATCATAAATCTGACGTTTCATAGCCTGACGCCAGAACGCCAGCCTGAAGCAGACCTAACTAACCAAGAACTTGCAAAATTAACACAAAGACACTTCTTCATAATCAAATCCTTCGAATAAGGAGATTGTCAAATTTGGAGCAAGTAACCAAGATTAATGGTCAAAGAGATGCACATTTTGAGCATCACATGATTAAAGTCATTAGCGATATGGTTGGTTTTCCCCCACACACAGGACACAACGGAAATTCCTTCCCTAAACTTTTGACCTCCCAGCTTAGAGAACAGACCCTCACAGAAGGGCACAGAAAACTGTCCATTGATGTACATATGCACCCAAAATTATGCTTAAAGGACTCATGAGCAACTCATCATTTCTCTGCATAATTTCCTATTCATATATGTAACCCATACATTTGTCTATTATGTTTTAATCACTCATTGTGTATGTCCCTTTTGATAACTCTTGAATAGTTTAATGGTTTATATTGATGTTTGATATGTCCGAGTTGGAAATCGCATTCTCAAAATGTTCCTGTAATTCAATTCTTTGCGAAATGTATTATAGTCTTGTTATAGAAATCATGTCCAAATTTATCTCTGCAAAGAGCGGGAATTTGGGATCACGGGACTAATAAGATAACATTGTGATTTGTGGTTTGGAAGGTGAAACCAGCAGCCCACCGGAGTTCAGCCAATGTTCTAATTGGTCAAGACATCATTTTGGGAGGTGTCCAAAGGCTGAGTTTAAAACTCAAGGACACCCTCAAATCTCTCTTCTCTTGCAACTTTTCTCACTCCTTACAACGCTCTTCACGTGCTTCGCGCCGCGGCGTCTCGACGCCGCCTGGCCTGAATGCCAGCCTCCTCATCTAAAGGAAACATGAGGAGATCATCACACTTATCTTTTACTTTAATACTTTTTATTTCTTTCCGTTGAGAGTTTCGTGTCTAGTTAAGTTTGTGCAAGCCGCGACCGACTTAAACGTCTTCGTTGACCCGAACTTTATCAGCGCACGAACAACTCTCATATCCAGCCAACGCCCAAGAAGACATCACATTGACCGACCACCAACCAATCAGCAACCTCGGGAAAGCCCCCTTTTTGAAGCGACGCAACCAAAGGAATTCCCAAAGGCAATGCGCAAGTAACCTCTAGAATCTTACTGAACTGGTGCATTTTGATATAAAGTTTAATAACCTCTTTGAGAGACTCAATACGAGGGTTAATTAAGTGATTGATGGTTGTTCAGGTCTAAGCAAATGCACATTGCTATAACTTGGGACTTCATATTTTCATTCCTTTAAACTCATTCTTTCCTCATTTTCTCTTTCTGCAACCTGTGTGAATGCGTGTTTATGTTAGATTAGTTTGTATGTGTTAGGTTTATCTAATAAATTCATATTTTTATTAAGTATCTTGTGTTTCGTGCTTACAAGTTACTGCCTTAAACTGCTGATTTTGCTACTGTGCTAACATATAGTGTTTTCACTATATTCTGGATAGTAATATCCATTGCAGAGTTTCTGTTAGACGACTTGTGAATGAATCGCGCGTCGACTCTGAAACAGCCGTAAAACAGCGATTCTGTTCAAATTCCCTATTGAATCATATTCGATTCCCTTTGAGCTAAATTATAAATTATTATGTAATTAATCCCTATTACAATCTTACAATGCAGTCATTATTCAATGGTATACTAAAAATCCATGTAAAAATCTTACTTCTCACTGTTCTCAGGTCAAATATTTATATGCGATTAAAATGCGATTAATTTCGATTAATTAATACAAAGCCTCTAATTAATTAGATTACATTTTTTTATCGAGTCCCGGCCCTATTTAAAATATATACATTTTTCTCCCGTCAGGCATGCCCCTGACCACTTCCAAACGATCAATGATCAATATATATATAATTTAATTATTTTATTCTATCCTCATTGGGGGGTAAAATGAAAATCCTAGAATCACCCCTGGATCCAGGTTTACTATCCCCTGATGTTTTGGCACCAGCCCCGGATGTTTTCAAATCCCAAAAACACCCCTGGTGACAGCCAGATCATGTATCAGTAAAACCATGTGACAACAACTCGCTAGCTCACGTGCTAGCGTCATGACTTTACACAAGTAACGCTTTTCCACTGTGCACTAAAGCGTGCTGCATGGACCGTTATATTCTTAGCTCTGCCTAAAGACCTAGAGCAAAAATAGGTCAATTCCAACATAACACCGACTGTTACACAATAGTCCCTGGATCGTTAATAGTTACGCCTCCAACATTTGCATCGCCCAATCATCGGTAACGTCATTACATTAGAAAATCAAGGCAAGCCACTGAAGGGACACAGATAGCTTAATGCTAACGCTAGCCTGTTACATTGCAATACATAGGATTTCACTTACTACATAAACAGAGAGATGACTGCACTGATGATGGTGAAATAACTGCCTGATGATGGCCAATGATTTACAGATCTTGAGAATCACTGAAAAGCAGCTGAAATTGTGTGGTAAGAAGAGCTCCCTCTGCATTGTAACGTTACACAGAGCACATGCATCACAGTAATGAGACTAAAATGTTGGCGATTCAAAACAAATTCAACAAACCGCACATTAAAAGCAGCTAGAGCTCCTAATTAAATATGTATTTTTATCAATGTGCCAACTATAGAGATGAGCAGCTCTGTGAAACAGCCAATCAGAGCTAGGGATGGGGCCGATCCGATCCAGTATCGGTATCGGGTTCCGATACCAGCTTAATTAATGGATCGGAAATTTCCGATCCAACCTAGAGAAATTTCCGATCCAGAGTTATGTCTACGTACAGTGCTGTCTGCTGAAATGACTTCACAAGTGATCCCGGGCTAGGTGACGTGTCTGTGCTCCAATGAGACACTGAGAGAGATGAGATGCCTCCTTTCAGGAAATCTTCAGTTTGCAGGTAGCAGTTTAGCATTGAGCGTCATACATGTCCGCTGTGTGGAAATACTTTACGGTCGGAAACGCCGCAAAGACAGCAACGTGCGATGTTTGCAAAGCCGTTGTTCCGAGAGGTGGCACCTCGTGGATTTATTTAGTAGATTAACTGTTAAATATTACCCATCATAGAGTAAAAGTTTATAATTTGTAGACTTCGTGCGTGTTATTTTCTGTTTTTAACGTTGCCGCACACACCTGAAGCGAGCACGCGCACAGAGAGAGAGAGAGAGAGAGAGAGAGAGAGAGACGTGATTCAAACTGCGCGATTCACAGACTGATTACTCTTTAACGTCTCTTGAACAGAAACATTCATACAAAGTTATGTTTAAATACCCGTTGTTTTATTCTGGTAACACCGTCAGTTATGTCTTCAGTGAACCGAAACAGCTGAGAAGGAGATGCGTGCCAGTATTACGTGCGTTAGGCCTTAAAGAGACAGCATCCTATAAATACCTGCAGTGAGAAGCACTAGTTATTTATCAATGAATTATTACATTTCTGCACCTGAATACTAGTATTATTGATTTTATTAGTAACTTTATGTTGTATTCATCTACACTTGTCATTTGTGTTAGTGTTCTTGTTTTGTTACTTATTATATTAGTTCAGCTAGTTTTTGCTGTGGATTAGAAGTACATAAAGTAAGCATTCAGTAATTAATAAACAACAAACTTTTTTTGTTTTGTTTGTTTTTTGCTGATCCGAAAAGTGCACTTATTGCACTTTTATTCAAAATGTTTAACATTTGAAAACCTTATTTTGTTGCTGCTGCACAAGCAATAATTTACTGAATTTATGTTGATCAGATGCACATTGTTCTATTTATAGTGTGAATATTTATTTTTTATTTCAAATATTTGAAAACCTTTATGTTTTATGCAACAAGAGTGTATATTGCACTAGTATCTAGTAACCCTGTCTTGAAATTTAAATAAATATCAATTTAAACCCTTAAAGTTGCATATTTGTTTTCAGGATGGGATTTCTGCCATTTTCTAACCTCATACTTACCTCAAGTTGCTTTTTGGGAGATACTTAGACTTGCTTGTAGAGAAGTTTGTTACAGCCTCATAAAATCAACAATAATGATAATAGTCATGATATAAAAGCAAATAGAGCTCTGGTATCGGAATAGTATCGGTATCGGCAGATATCCAAATTCAGGTATCGGAATCGGATCGGAAGTGAAAAAATGTGGATCGGTGCATCCCTAATCAGAGCAGAGCTCATTAATATTCATGAAGCTTCCAAATAAGGCAATAACAGAGCATTTGATTCTAGGGACAAATCCTAGGGTTGTAAATGGCCCTGTAAAACCATTTCTGGAGATTTTTTGTGCTTTCCTATGCCATATACCTTCTATGTAGATATCAGAGAACAATTTAAAATATTGTATAAATGCATTCTATGGCACCTTTAAACCTACCCCTTATTAATACATTATTATAAAATGCTCATTAAGCAGTTGATTCCCACTTTTTGTCAGTATCAAGCAGCCTTGTGTCAGGAAGAGTGCACCCCCAAGGGCCAGTTCCCTTGTGATAAGATAAAAGTTTTTGAATACTGCTGTATGGCAATGGAGGAAAAAGGGCAGATCCATACAGTGCACTTGATCTTTACATATTATTAAGAGCAGAAATACAACTAACTATTTGATGGTCCTAGTAATCAATGATGAGACCTGACAGGTACACACCCATATGTTATTACTCTTATTTGTATTCTGTACATTTCATGCTGCATATTAATGAAAAAAATTAGAGCAGGTGTGTTGAAATGTGTGTGACTTTAAAATATCACCTCAACTCAATAATAAAATATGCTTACTAAACCCTTAGTAGTTCAGAATTAACAGCATTATGTCTAATGTAAGACATTATTTTGTATTGGTATGTTCACATCTGCACGTCATGTTTTTGAAATGTTTATTTAGTAAAACATTTAACAAAATGACCAGAACTGAGCAACATGAAAACATCTTGGAATTTTTTAAGCTTTCAAATTGGCACAGAACTCCAGGTTTCCTTTACAAGAACTTCTTGGATTTTAATAACATATTACTAATAGAAGTATGCACTGAAATGAACAAAAAAACCTCAGCATACAAATATATGCATCACAGTGTATGAAGTTGGACAGCAACACAAATATCAACATTTGTTGGTTCAAATAGCCATGTGAGGTCTCTCTTAACATTTGTAAAGCATTTTATTTAATTTTAGTGCAGGATTGATTATAGTCTGGAAAGTGCCATATTCAGCATTGTCACATCCATAACAGCACATTTTCCTCATAATCAGACACATTAAAATTAAAATAAAATAAATATTTTATGTTCTATGAAGAGTCATCTCTTCTTTATTTTTTGGGTGTTATTGCTGCAGGTTTGTAAATTTTAAGTTTGTCGCCTCCCAAAAACTGTGTCCATTTTTTGTCTCGTCCATAATGCTTGTTTATTAAACTTGTGCATACTGCATAGATGGATGTTTTTTTTTTTATGTTTAGACACTATCCACAAGGGTTTAGTAAAATATAAACAAATGGTTCAGTACATAGGTAACAAATAAATTCTCTGAGTGTTTTTATGTCACATACATAATGCTGGAACTGCCCACCATCAGTTACTGTTTTAACTGCCATTTTTATCTTCTCCATGATGGAGATTGATATGCGCTTTTTAATCTCATTTAATCTTAATCTGATCGAATTTATGACCATTAAAAACATTGTCTATGTGTATAATGTACAGTTGTTTTGTTTTTTTGTAGAAGGAAATATTGACAACGTGCAGCTGAAGGACATATTAATCTTTTCCAGTGGAGCATCTGAAATACCTCTGTCACGATTCAGTGAAACACCAACAATCACATTCATTGAACCATGAGTCGGTCGAAGCCTTCCTACAGCAAACACATGTTCAGTGAGCCTTAAGTTGCCAATGTGCACAACATTTACTGATTTTTCAGAGGGCATGGCTTTAGGCATTGCTTGTGCCAAAACATTTGGCCTTACCTAATTTTTGCTATCATGTTCATGTTCATTAACATGTTTTGTTATTGTTATGAATTAATGCAGATAATACCTGTTAGACATGAAACCTGTGTCTGTTTATAAAGATCAATAACACTCCTCTTTGTTACATTCCTGTATGTTACATAAACTTGTTCATGACAAACAATATTAATGCAGGTAATACTGTACAATAAAAACCTGAGCCCTATGTTTTCTGTGGTTCATAATATGAAAATGTATAAAATGTTCTGTTATTCTGAGAATATGTTTCTGTGATGGAGCTCTGAAGTCCAAAACTGAAGATTACTCAAGAGGGGGATTGAAAGCTTTAATTTTGTGCAGTTTTAGCTCCAATGTTGTAATACGATCAGACTAGTCACTTTGATCAATTAGTGTTCATACTGTTACATTGAATGAGAAGATTTTGATTACAGATTTTTTTTTTTTTTTTTTTTTAGATTGCAGGATTTGACATGGGTTTTCAAACATCCATGAAAGCTGTACATATTTAACAAGGCATAAACAAATGGTATGGACATCAAAATAACTTATTACATAAGTTATTAAATAAGTAAATATATAAATAATAATAATGAAATAATAAAAAAAAAGAAATAAAAAAGAAAGTACATAAATAAAACTAGGAAAAAAAAACTATCAATACAGCTATTGCAATACGGTACAATAGGGTATTCTTTCAACCTTTCCATGCTAAATTCTGGATTCCCAAAGTTAATAGGGTCCCATATCTTATAGAAATTGAATGGTTTATCCTTTAATACTGTAGAAAATGCTTCATGGGGAATAAGAGCTTTAGCTGTGTTTATCCACTGAGTAAATGACGGAGTCTGATCTATTATCCAACATACAAGTATGCATTTGTGGGCACAGTATAACAGAATTTGGAGAAGGTGAACCTGTTGGAAGTTGTCGGTATTCTAAGAATACCTACTTCCCCCAGCTCTTTTATTCGCCCTTTAAATAAAACGGTTTGAGTCCGCATTAAAGTTTAAAGCCAATTTAATAGTAAAATCAAAGAGTGCTGAGCTCAGGATTACAGAACAGCCAATATCAAATCTGACATGTGGGCGCTCCACAATTGTCTTACAAAATGAAAATTTGATGTGTATCTGTTTACCCCCAGGGCATCCAAGATGTAGCGGACTTTGTTTCTTCAGCAGAACACAAACGAAGATTTTTTACAAAAAAACGGGGCAGTCTGTGAGTCATATAATGGCAGTGGATGGGCACCAAACCTTTAAAAGTAACAGAAACATGCACAGACAAATCCAAATTACACCCTGCAGCTCGTGGCGATACATTAATGTCCTAAAACACGAAACGATCGGTTTTTGCAAGAAACTGAACAGTATTTATATAATTTTTTACCTTTGATACACAGCCCCGTCCATCTGTCCTGAGCACGAGCTCATCATCCGGCTTGTGACATGTGAACGCATTCTGGCGTAGAATACCCAAACGCCGGAAGTGATCTGTCGCATGTATACAACACTCATTGTTTATACAGTGCACAGAGATTGTGGGTATAGCGGCTATTTAAAATGGTAATTACTTGTCAGTGTTGGGCAGTAGCGTCGCTACAAGTAGTGACGCTACTAGCTTAACTACATTTCTCAGTAGCGTGGTGGTAGCGTCGCTGTTTTCTGAATCAAATAGCTTTTCAGTAGCTAAGCTATTATTTTGATCAAGTAACGCGGTAGCGTCAACAAAAGCTACAAGCTATATATTGTTTCTATACTTTAAGCTCAAATCGGAAATATAACTGCTGATCCTGGGTCAGTAAGTGGCGCCACCTCCACTAAACCTTGTGACGCCATTGGCTCATTAAACTGTCAGTCAAACCGTATTATTCCTCCCGCCTCTCTCGTCAATGAAGTGCGGCGCGCAGTTTGAAGCATCTCAGCGTGTTTTCAGACTTGAGGTAAATAAAGAAGTGTTGATTGAAAGTACATGTTTTCTGTATTTATAACACAGCACTGTATTTATAAAGGCTAATGTTTTTTTTGCATTCGAGGAGATGAGAAAAGTGTGTCTTAGTCTAACACTTGTTGTCGATATTTTAGCTAACGTAAATGTCAGAAAAAAACTGAGCGCCCACATAGCAACAGAAAACTGTATAATCTGCTAGTGCTCTGGGAAGATCTCAAACTCAGAAGTACGAGATGGGCAGAGGGTGGGTGTCAAATTAATGGCGAAAGGCAAAAAGTTTCGGTTCGTTAGTAAAAACAAACAAACATAAAACGACCAGGTTCCATAGCAAAATAAGAATGAAACCGTGTTCTAGTCTAAACGAATTATAATAATCTTTGCTAATATTCTTAATACTTCAAACTGCTTTGGACTTTGTAGTGAATTATGCCTTTACTATGACCAACATGACAGAATATGATATTCAGCTGTTTGATCACGCTGGTGTCTTACGCATACACATTTGAAAAATAAAACAGTCACCCAAAAGTTACACTAGTCAATTTAAATAGTGTGTGTTACGTGCAGTTCAGCATGACCACCGGTCCCGTGCCACATTTTTGCTCATCATGATATTTTCCATCGACGTGCATGAAGTACAAAGCTTACCCAATGCCTAATAATTTTGCTTCAAATACATTGCAGATATGGAAACATTTGTATTTGTGGCAAGAGAGGTAGTCTACATAAGCCCAACTACTTTCAGTTTCACATTTAATTTGTTTTGGATTGTCTAGGCAAATTTATTTATTTATTTATTTCATCATTGTTCTGTTCTGAATAAGATTAAAGTTAAAGGATTTGTTGTGGAGTGAGGGAAATAATGTCATAACATTACGCTGTAGGCCTGTTTATTTCAGAATATAATAAAATGTGACTTATAGGCCTAGCCGCTGTGACCTGTCAGTTTAATTTTTCCTCTCAAAGACTTACAATTTACGTTAATGTGTTTTACCTTCTGCAAACGAAAATAGCCGCTTGACTCGGTAATATATTCTTACTGTCAGTTAACAAATTTACAATAGAATTTAGCTTTGCTTCCCAGATAGTAACAGGGTCTGGGCCAAATCTGACTTACATTCCACACTTGTCTTTTATTCACAGTCTTGACTGCAAAAGTTTGTGATTTGTTTTTATTTTTGTATTTGTTATGTACTATAGATTCTAACAATTAAAAAAAACAGGCTCCTGTATTCATGAAATCAATCACTATCTTTGTTAAAACACGGCAGTAAATTAAAGTGCTGTTTTTGTGCAGTCTGTCATATTTTAATAGCTATATACAACAAATCTACAGCGCTTCCATTAGGCTATTTTTTACGAAGCTGTCAACACTGTAAACTCTGACGACATGCAATCAGTTGACGAACACCCATTCATATATAGACTATGTTATTCAATAATATGTATACAATTATTTTATTTACAAATTTTGTGTTTTCCCTGTTTTATTCATTTAATATTGTGAAACTGGTGCCATTGCTTTTTTTGTTTTTATTTTTTTCAAGAAAGAATTCAATCCCCCAAAATATGAGATAAATCCAGGCCTGTACATGATACAGATTTTTTTTGCCAAATTGGTTTGGAAGAGTGGTTAAATAAACCATTAAACTGAACTTGTATGCCTGTATGACTGACAATTTAATTGATCACTGAGAGAGCATTGACTTGGTATGATGTTGGTTCAATAGAAAAATGACATTTTTAAAAATAGCTTAGATGTAGTGAACTACTTTTGCCATGATGCTGTAGCTTAGCTTGCTACATTACCCAAGGCTGTAGCTTTAGTGTAGTTAAGCTTCATTTAATGAAGAGTAACTGTTAGCTTAGCTCACTACATTTTCCAAGTAGCTTGCCCATCACTGTTACTTGTGCTTATCCTGATTGTTCAAACCGATTTAAAGCTATATATATAAGATTACGTTTGCAAACTCATCCAGGACTTTTCACTGATTTCCCCTTACGGCATTTGCGTATACTACGCCAGAGCGTGTACACGTGTAACGAGCCGGATGTTAAGCTTGTGCTCGGGAGAGATGGACGTGTCTTAGGACATCAATGTATCGTCAAGACCTGCAGGGTGTAATTTGGATTTGTCTGTGCATGTTTTTGTTTACTTTTAAAGGTTTGGTGCCCATCCACTGCCATTATTTGGCTGACAGACGGCACCGGTTTTCGTTAAAAATCTTCGTTTGTGTTCTTTTGAGGAAACAAAGTCAACTACATCTTGGATGCCCTGGGGGTAAGCAGATAAACATCAAATTTTCATTTTTGGGTGAACTATCCCTTTAAGCAGCCTTGCTGTAACCTCAGCAACACAAGGATTCTTTCACTTTGCTAACATGTGTACACAGTGGTCTGAATGAAAGTTTATGTTGTGTAGCATTCTGTTTTAAGAAAAAAAAAGTGTGCCCTAAACAACTCAAAGGCACAAAGAGAAGAGGCTGACTTGCATAGAATGGCATTCAGATCAGGAACGAAGTACGACCAGGAGGTAGGGCCGAGCAATAGCTGTGATTTCTCGAAGACGCTCCTCAATGTTTGTTCCTCTCTAAGAAAACCAAGCAAATTGAAAAGAACTATCACCGATTTGTTAACTATAAAACAGAAAAATATATATTTTAAACAAATAAACCTTCTTGTAGACAACAAGGTGTTTTTCTGCTTGAGAAGACACTTTTCCTGGTCTTTTTCAGCCTTGGGCACAAAGTGAGATCAGATTCAACCGCAGTATTATAGAAGAGAGGTCACTGTCCCAACCTGTTTAAACATGTTTTGTTAGCAAAATTAAATCAATAATGCAAACTGGAAGTGAAATTAAAGAATTAAGAACATTAGAAAAAAAAGGGGCCTAAATCTTTTAACCTTAGAGGTTTAGTTCATTTCCAGAACAAAAATGTACAGGTCATTTACTCATCCCCTTGTCCTACAAGATATTCATGTCTTTCTTTCTTCAATCATAAAGAAATTATGTTTTTTGAGGAAAAAATTTTAGGATTTCTGTCCATGTAGTTGACTTCTATGGTGCCTGTAAGTTTGAACTTCCAAAATGCAGTTTCAATGCAGCTTCCTCGATCCCAACCGAGGAAGAAGGGTCTTATTTAGCAAAGCTATAAGTATTTTTCTATAAAAAATTGTGACAATTTATATACTTTTTAACCTCAAATGGTCGTCTTGTCAAGCTCTGCGCCAACTCTGTGTATGTCACACCAGGCCAGCAGAGGGAGCCTTGCCCCTCACAGACTCTTGCTGCTCCCTCTGCCGCTTCGCTGGTTACTTCCTGTTTGTCCTCCATAAAAGCCAGCTTCACACACACTCACACCGCGAAGTATTGTTTTGCTCCAGCGGACTCTACCAAGCGTTTTCCATTGCTCTCAGGTTTCCAAGTCTCCTTGTTGTTTTCCCTAGCCATAGTTCTGTTTTTGTTTTCTCAGTCTTAGCTATAGTTTTCTAGTTTCTTGTTTTCATTTCATTTGTTTACTTTGGACTGCCCTCCTGGATTTTGAACCCACGCTTGTTTACTGGATTACACTCTTGGATTATCTTTGCTGTTGTTGTTTGCTGGTGTTTTCGACCCTGTCTGTCTGACTACGATCTGCTTAATAAAGCCTTGCATTTGGATCCTCACTCTCAGTCGTCCCGCTTGTGACAGAGTACTCCGCTTCAAGACTGAAACAAGTTATTTTCTAAAATAATTGACAATTGATATACTTTTAACCTCAAAGCTCTGTGTTGTCACAGTTCTGTCTGTTTATGTCTTTGGTTTCGCTCATTGTCTCCCCCTGTTTATTCTGTGTGATTTGGTTTTTCCCTCGTCAGCCCTGATCACCGTCACCTGTGTTTAGTAATTAGTCTGTCTTTATAAGTCTGTTTGGTTCTTGAGGTCAATGTCGGTCGTTAAATGTTGAGTATTGTGTGTGGATTATCTTGCCTGTTCCTGAGTGTTCCAGCCTGCTTATCTGAAGACTATATTAAATATTAATGTTTATTGTTTACCTCGTCTCTCGTCTCGTCAGTCCAGCACGTATCGTTACAGGAACGACCGACCTACAACAGTTTACCCGGCACCTTCTCCTGCGTTTATTTTTCCGTTTTCATTTTTCTCAGTGTTTTGTTTTTTGATTTAAATGGACACTACAGTGCAACTTCTCCTCCTGAGGCAGGGGGAACGCTCCCTTGAGGACCACACACGTGAGTTTCTCCTCCTGGCAAACCAGTCTCATTCCCCGGATAGCAGCCTTATCGTCTACTATCACGTTGGACTAAATTCCACCACCAAAGCGCTGCTATCCGGGAAGGGTCCTCTTGGGAGCTTGCCGGACTACATCGAGTGGGTGTTGGTGTCCTGTCAATCATCCTGGACTATCGACTTCGTCGAAGAGGACGTCAGCCCCACTCCAGACCCAGAACCCAGCCAAACATCACCCCGACATGCGGAGTTACAGCCTGAGCCCACCGCAGATGGAGTGCCAGAGCCGAGAGCGACAGAGCCTGACCCATCTGACCAGGTGCGAGAGCCGGCATCAACATCCGTGACGGTGGATTGTCACGTGGAGCAAGAGAGGGCGACAGAGAGCCCTGCCCACTGCACCACCGCTGAGGGTGAGCTTGGATCTAATTCTGGGGATTTAATAGACTTCTTCTCGGATCTTGCCCAAGACAACTCATGTGACTTAATTGACTTTTTCTCTGAGCCACTGACCTGTATAGACTTCCCTCCCACCTGCCCTCGTCTGTCTGAATCTGCCTGGTCCCCGCTGGTTCCGCCCAGCCGTCCTGAGTTCCCGCTGGTTCCGCCCAGCCGTCCTGAGTTCCCGCTGGTTCCGCCCAGCCGTCCTGAGTTCCCGCTGGTTCCGCCCAGCAGTCCTGAGTTCCCGCTGGTTCCGCCCAGCCGCCCCAAGTCTCCCAGGTCAGCAGTCAGTCCCCCAGCTCACCCTCAGCCCACCACCTGTGCAGTGGGCTCGTCGCGGGACTGCCAGCTTCCATCGGCGTCTCGGCTGGAGGATTCCTCAGCTCCGCCTCCAGCCTCCGAGTCCTGGACTCCGCCTCGGCCCTTCGACCCTGCGTTTCCACCACGGCTCTCGACGCCCTCCTGTTCACCGTCGCCCGTCGATCCACCAGCTCCACCGGGCTCCATCGTCTTTCCGGCTCCGCCCTGGTCAGTCGTCACCCCATCGGCTCCTCAGGACTCTGCTCCTCCGGCTGTGCCTCGTCGCGCCGTCCCACCGGCTCCTTGGGACTTCTCCTTCCTGCGGGCACAGCCTCCATCCTCTGTCGCTCCGGCTCCGCCGCGGATCTCCGGGACTCCGCCTCCGCCTCGGGCGCCAGAGCCTGCTCCACCTTGGCCCTCCGGATCCTCGGCGTCACCCCGGATCATCAGCTCTCCGTCTTCGCCTTGGGCTCCTTATCCATCTGCTCCGCCTCTGTCTGTCGGCCCCATGGAGTCGGCACGCCTTCGTCCACCATGGTTCCTCCCTCCGTCGGCTCCACAGTGGGCCGTCATAATGGCTGCGGTCTGGGTCGGTTCCTCCTGCCTTATGCCCCACCCATGTCCTCCCTGGCTCCTCCCTCCGTCGTCACCCCTCTGGACTGTCTGGTTTGTCACATGGACTTTTGTTCTGGTCCTCCTCCGGGGGTTGCGTCCTCCGCCGGAACCCCCTCCTGCATTGACTCTGGTATCCTGGTTTTTCCGCCCCTCTCGTTTTTTCTTTTTTCCACGGCGCGAGGACGCGCCTTTCCCGGAGGGGGGCGTAATGTCACAGTTCTGTCTGTTTATGTCTTTGGTTTCGCCCATTGTCTCCCCCTGTTTATTCTGTGTGATTTGGTTTTTCCCTCGTCAGCCCTGATCACCTGTGTTTAGTAATTAGTCTGTCTTTATAAGTCTGTTTGGTTCTTGAGGTCAATGTCGGTCGTTAAATGTTGAGTATTGTGTGTGGATTATCTTGCCTGTTCCTGAGTGTTCCAGCCTGCTTATCTGAAGACTATATTAAATATTAATGTTTATTGTTTACCTCGTCTCTCGTCTCGTCAGTCCAGCACGTATCGTTACATGTGTGAAGTCAGTAAGGGTATGTCCAAAAACTCCCATCTCATTTTCTTCTCCAACTTCAAAATCGTCCTACAGTACATCACTGCAGAAGTACCGACCCAGTGTTTTCAAAGTGAACATGCAAAGAAGATCAAACACCCTTTTCCAAAAAAAAAAAAAAGGCAAAACAGCAATGTTTGGCAATGGAGAAGAAAATGAGATGAGAGTTTTTTGACAAACCCGAGTTGATGAACTGGAGTACACAGAGTTCACACAGAGCTTTGAGGTTAAAAAGTATATTAACTGTCATTTTTTTTTTAGAAAATAACTTGTTTCAGTAGGTAAGACCCTTCTTCCTCAACTGAGATCGTTTAGAGCTCTTAAAAGCTGCATTTAAAATGCATTTAGGAAGTTCAAACTCACGGGCACCACAGAAGTCCACTATATGGAGAGAAATCCTGTAATGTTTTCCTCAAAAAACTTTAAATTTCTTTATGACTGAAGAAAGGCAGACATCTTGGATGACAAGGGAGTGAGTACATTATATAAATTTTTATTCTGGAAGTGAAATCCTTTAAGTTTCTTAGATAATTTGTTCAATAATATTTCTAATCAATATTTAAAGTATAAAATTAATTAATCTTACCAAAATTAAAACCCTCTTCTAAATCACCAGCAGGAGATTCAGCTGCTAGCAGTAGTTCTTCCATAAAGACTGTATCCTGTGAGTCAATGGATGAAGACAAATATATACATTTCTATGGGGAATTATTAATAATTAATAGTATTAAATAAATTTCTGGTAAGTGATGTAATAAATACGAGCCTTCACCATGTTTTATGGTAAATCCAACTGAGGGATCTCTGAATACATCCTCATCCACCTCAGTGTCTGATTCATCAAAAACTTTCACATTCTCTGGTATAGCTGGGACACCAAACTTTAAAAATCCTTAAAAAAAAAAGAAGCAATTTTATGAGAAATAAGGTTTTGCATATTAATGATTAACTTAATATAAAATTACTAGACATCCATCAAGTAACAAATTTTAATAATAAAATAATATAATGAAAGTATAGTTGGTTGTTTGTTTGTTTTTACCACAGACAAAAATTCCTCTAAGCTCAGCTTGGTTATCTTGACAAATTTTTGGGCATCCCCAAGTTTCACCTTAACCAGCATGATCTGTAATAAGTGACAGAATATTACACAGATTACAGTGTAAAAATGTTTCATGCCCAACATAGAAATAAGTACAGACATTCTGTTGAAATAGTTTGAATAGTCACCTCAGTATTTGGGATTAGATCTTATAATTGGTCATACATGGCATTAAATACTTACAGTGTGTTACACTTTTCATTTTGTTCTGCCATTCAGTTTCTGATCCAAGTTGCCTAAAAGGAGAATTTAAAACAGCGACATTAATAACACGTTAATTGTGCAATATGTCGTGTGCTAAAAAATTTCAATTATACTGCTAGGCTCAGTTTCGTTTTCAAAATTAAACCGCATTTTCGTAACTTTCACATATATAGTTTAAACACGTCACTCCTTACAAACAGGTTGAAGTTCAAACACTGCGATGGTGGCGATCGAAAACATGTCCTCACAGAATCGTTGGACACATTGAATCTGTGACCTGAACAGTCTCAAATAAATCGTTTATATAACATTACGACGGATTATATACGTTACTATATTATTATCAGATTTATTCGGACTGTATCTAACATCATTATACATGCTCAAAAATCAACAAAACCCACATTAGCAGTGATATAACATAAATTACACGTTTAACATCGACATATATGATACAAACAAACAAATTAAATTAGATTATTGGCATCATTTAAGCTTTAGCATTGTGACAAAAAACAACTAGCGTTATCCAACAACTGGCATGACCTTGCCACGAAGTAACGTAAACTATTTGGAAAACGAACAACACAAATTGCATCAAAATGCAACCTATGCAGTATTATTAGCACATTTTTTCACAAAAAGTATTAAAAGTGTGTTTTAGAACGTTTCTTAAAAGAGCTTACCTGTCCATTGGAGCTGAAAGAAAATGGCGACCAGAAAACTCCTGTTCAGAGCTTTGCAGCCAGGGAGTAGATTGAGGGGCGGAGCTTGACAGAGTAAAGTTAACAATGCAGAATTTAACACTGATAATTTTCACCAACACTAGGGGGTATCTTTCACTGCTTGTTGTTGAGTTTACTCCTAGAGAGTAAAAATGGAATAACACTGCTTGATTAACACTGCTGATTTTACTGTGTACTTTGTAGAAGTAATCAAATTTTTATCATTCTCAATAAGCACTATATTCTCTCAAATATTCCTTTTGTTTTAATTCATCCAGCTAAAAGTGGTTTTAACTTTTCTCTTAATCGATTTTCACCTGTTGATTGTGAGAAAGTGACCCAAATCAGTGGTGTTGTGTTTTATATCCTATTTATGATACCAAAATCAAACCCTTGGATAAGCCATAATTTGAAATAATTATGAGGCCTATTTTGAATATATCTTTCTACAAATGTGATCTTGAGGTTTTTGTAGCATCTGTTTGTCTGAAAGTCTATCCATTCTCTGGTGCTGCGTTAGATCTGTGTGTGTGTGCTATGTCTGCCGTAGTCCTATGCTTCAGAGTTGTATCAATTGGAGCTATTGACTTTTAGACCATCTGAGGATGCACTATTTAAATTTGTGAGGATGAATGAGCACACTGTTAAAAATTGCTGTAAAAAAACGGCCAAATTTTGACAGTAACATGCTGTTTTCCATTAAAACAGTCCATTCTGGGTATTATTTGTCAATATCGAAATGTAGCCTGCTGCTATGTATCGTGAATTAACAGCGTTCAAAATCGACTCTCTGAGACTGTGTTTAAAATCACACTCTACACCCTCATTCACTATTCCCTACATGAGTTTACTAATATAGTCCACCTTACAGAGATAATGAAAACTAATGAGTGACTTCAGACACTGACGACCAGCAGCTGTTAATGAGCAGAATCACTGATTGATAGAGAAACAAGACAAACACAAGAACTATAGAACTGACTTCAGCCACAGCCTTAGATGAAATCAACTGAAAATTTAAACAACTCAACACACAGCTTTACCAACTTCACGCATTTCTAACCGGACAGATTTTATTTCCATCAGATGTCTATAGAAGATCTTATTCAGAATGAACAGATGTTTAGATGATGATGTTTTGTTTTGTTTGATGATACCATTGTGGAGATCAGTGTTTGCTTTAATTGAATTGGGCTCCTGACTCTTGATATTTAAACATAGATATTTTTTGCTGTAATTGAGTTTTTAATGATGCAATAGTGACAGTAATGCTGGTCAGTTGATGTTGGCTATTTTTAGTTGAGCATGAACTTGATCTATAGTTGTTGTTTTTTTTTTCCACCAAGTGTGTTACAGTGCACAGCAATTTCCCCAGTGTTAATTTAACACTCTGAGTGTGGACACATATAGACACTGAAGCAGTGTTGAAGTTAACGAGATAATTAGGTGATTAACAAAGTGATGATTGATCATTATTGAAGACACCTGATGTTAATAAGCAGAATCACCAAAGGAGAAAACCAAAAGTTTTAAGCAACCATTATAGCGGTCAATGTTTGCATTAGTTGGGCTCTTGACCCTTAAATCTACAATATTAGGGCGTTTGGCTGCTGTATTTGAGTTAAAACAGCCAGACATAAGCTCATGTCATCAGGTGATGATTATGTTTTAACATATTCATTGATTGACATGAATCACCTAGTGTATAATCTATTATTATTATTATTTTGCTTATTGTAATAGCCTTTACAAGATATAAAGATTTTGAATATATTTTTTTTACAACCTGTTTAAAAAAACAGGTCTTTCACATCGGCACACATAGACATCAGGAACCAGCCCATTAACCTCAACAATGGTGACAAATGGCATATTCAGATAAACAGATCAACTCTGAACTCTCATAATTTATTCATGCCGCAATGCATGATGGGAGTTATGGATGAGTTCTGATTGGTTACAACATGCTTTTTGATGGTCACCGTTGTTGTGGTTCTCACGCTGATTCTTCATGTCTGTGTGTCTAAAATTAAATAAGCTCTTTTTTTCATCATCCGTCTGATTATGCCAAAATTGATTGCGCTTTTGTTCAACGTTTCTTGTCTGTAAGGAAATCCTACATCAAATACTCAAGTCACTATATGATAATTATGTCAAGCACAGTCAATGCCACCTGATGACTTTTGCTCTTGGCTTGTCTGGCTGTTATAACTCAGTAATTGCAACCAAACAAGACCTAATATTGAAGATGTAAGGGTCAAGAGCCTAACTAATGCAAACACTGACCACTATAATGGTTGCTTAAAAATGTTGGTTTTCTCCTTTGGTGATTCTTATTAACATCAGGTGTCTTCAATAATGATCAATCATCACTTCGTTAATCACCTAATTATCTCATTAACTTCAACACTGCTTCAGTGTCTATATGTGTCCACACTCAGAGTGTTGAATTAACACTGGGGATTTTGCTGTGCAACAGATTTTTTGGCAACGTGGCAATCAAAAAAAAAAAGATTCAATAGATATTTTTTAAAACTACAGTAGCATTTATACTCAAATGGAGACATGAAGAATCAGCACATGAATCTCAACAATGGTGACAATTAGAAAGCTTCATGCTGCAATGCATGCTGGATATCAACACAAAACCTCATCATTGTTGAGATATCATCATTGTTCATACGTGATTCTTGAGGTGTGTATCTAAACTATACCAAAGTTGTTGTTTTTTTTTTTTAAATAAGTGGTGTTTTCATAACTGGATGCTCAGTTTTTTGTTTTTTTGTTTTTAAATCTAGCATCAATATTCAATGAAAGAACAGACACTGGATAAAACCTGTGTCTTTACCAACACTGATCTCCACCGTGGTAGTGAAAGAAAAAAAAACGAAAAAAAACGTCTAAACCTCTTCAACTCTCTTCTGTAGACGTCTGACAGAAATAAATTCAGTGTGGTAATAAGTGAAGCTGGTAATTTTTGAAGCTGGCAGTTTTAGGAGTTTAATCAGATCTTGAGAGATTTAATGTCTTCTTTAATTTCAGTTGATTTCATCTAAGGCTGTGGCTGAAGTCAGTTGTTTTTGTGTTTTTCTTCAGCAATTTTGTTTGTTAACAGCTGGTGTTCATCACTAATGCTCAATCAGAACGTGATCAATCATATAATTATCTCATTAACTCAAACACTCTGTAGTGTTGACACATTATAAGTGTTAATTTAAAACTGAGGATTTTGCTGTGGGTTTTAAAGGGTTAAAGATGCACGATGAAAAAAAACCAGCATGAAATGTAATTTAACAGTAATAAACTGTAATTAATTTACGGCAACACACTGTAGAAAAACAGTAACATGCTGGCAACCAGAGCTGCCAGTAGATTACTGTTAATTCAAGAAAAAACAGTAATATACTGTAAAACACAACAGTCAGATTTACTAAGCAAATCAAGTTATTTTCTCTAAAATATTAGTGAATGTTCATAGAAATACAATTATGCAAAGTCATTAACTGGTAAGGAGAGTAAATATTTAATTGTGCCTAACTGGTGTGTTTTTGTACAAGAGAGATCTGTTAGTTTAATTTAGTTTTGTGGGTGACCATTGTGCTGGAGAGTAGAGCTTGTGCTTCAGGCAATGATGAGCCGCAAGCACTGAGGTTTTGCTGCTTTATTTAAAGACAGTAATTGTGGAATTGCTGATATAGTGACAATCTCTTTACTAAGTACTTTATTACACAAATTTGTGATTTTGTTAGTTAATGACAATCTATAAAGATTTGAGTAAAAGTCGGTTGCTTTCTTATTACACTTTAAGTGTTTGTGGGTTTATATTAAGAAATATTTCTTCTTAGTGGACTCAAATTAAAAAAGTTCACTGTACTAACTGTCACAGAGAGAGTCAGAGACGTGCGGATCCATTTGCAGCATTTATTGAGAATGGTCAAACGGCAAGAGTAAACACCAGAAAACAGGAACAACGTAGGTAATCCGGGAAACAGTTCAATACTCAAGCAATGGTCGCAATGGCAGGCAGCAGGGATCAATAACGGGGTACACAGTCCAGAGTCATACACAGAGAATCCAACACAGAGATAAACGCTTAGAATTACGACCATGGGAACAATAAGACTTCGCAAGGTGGCTGTGTGTGTGAGTGGCTTAAATGCATGTGGGTAAATGTGAAACAGGTGTATGCAGCAATCAGTTCAGTGGGAAACGAGGAGCAGCTGTGTGCAGTGATTGGTGCAGTGGCTTATGGGGTTTGCAGTCCAGAATGTGTGTGCAAGAGTTCATGATGAGAAGACCAGATACATGACAGAGCCCCTCCCCAAGGAGCGGCTTCCAGACGCTCTAACCACCTAATACAACCTGGAGGGTGGTGGAGCGGAGGCGTAACAGGGGGAGGGATGGAGGGCCAGGTCCATGTAGGGGTACTGGAACCCCGAACTGAGGCGGAGCCGACGGAGGGAGAAGCCATGATGGAGGAAGGGTTGGCTCCTGCATGGGGCCGACCGACGGAGGTGGAGCCGGTGGAGCCCGAGGCGGAACCGGAGAGTCGATGGTCCTGGGCAACACAGAGGATCCGGAGGGCCAAGGCGGAACCCAAGGCTCTGGCGACCCCGGCGGAGATGGAGTTCCGGAGGTACGCAGCGGAGCCGGAGTGACAGAGGATCGAGGCTGTGCCCACGGGAGGGAGGAGGTCCACAGAGCCGGCAGGACGGAGTGACGAGGCGCAGCCGGAGGAGTAGAGTCCAGAGGCGAAGGTGGGGCGACGACTGACCGAGGCGGAGCCGGAGAGACGATGGAGCCCGGAGCAGCTGGTGGGCCGACGGCCGACAACGGAGACGAGGGAGCACAGAGCCGGGGTGGAGCCGCAGGGTCGGAGGGCCGAGGTGGAGTCCAGGACTCTGAGACTGGAGGTGATGGTGAGGGGTCCTTCAGTCTGGACACCGATGAAGACTGGCAGTCCCACGGCAAGTCCTCTGCACCGAAGGTGGGATGTGGGTGAGCAGAGGGACTGTCAGGAGACAGAGGTGGCGGAACTGGAGCAGCAGGGAGGGTGGGTGGGAACAGTCCATGCATGAGCTCCGTGACCAGAACCGGGCAGACAGGAATCTCAGGACGACTGGATGGAACCAGCGAAGTCTCTGGAAGGCTGGGCGGAACCAGCGGAGTCTCTGGAAGGCTGGGCGGAACCAGCGGAGTCTCTGGAAGGCTGGGCGGAACCAGCGGAGTCTCTGGAAGGCTGGGCGGAACCAGCGGAGTCTCTGGAAGGCTGGGCGGAACCAGCGGAGTCTCTGGAAGGCTGGGCGGAACCAGCGGAGTCTCTGGAAGGCTGGGCGGAACCAGCGGAGTCTCTGGAAGGCCGGGCGGAACCAGCGGAGTCTCTGGAAGGCCGGGCGGAACCAGCGGAGGCTCTGGAAGGCCGGGCGGAACCAGCGGAGGCTCTGGAAGGCCGGGCGGAACCAGCGGAGGCTCTGGAAGGCCGGGCGGAACCAGCGGAGGCTCTGGAAGGCCGGGCTGAACCAGCGGAGTCTCTGGAAGGCCGGGCTGAACCAGCGGAGTCTCTGGAAGGCTGTCTTGAGGAGCGGGCTCTGGACGACGCTCTTGTGAAGCGGGCTCTGGACGACGCTCTTGTGAAGCGGGCTCTGGACGACGCTCTTGAGGAGCGGGCTCTGGAGAACTGGACGACCCCAGCGGAGATTCAGGAGGGCTGGGCGTCTCCAGCGGAGACTCTGGAAGAGCAGGCTCTGAGCGAGCGGTCACTGGAGGGCGCTCTGGCGGCGCAGTCACTGGAGGGCGCTCTGGCGGCGCAGTCACTGGAGGGCGCTCAGACTGTGCGGTCGTGTTTTGGCTTGACTCAGGATATGAGGTCGCTGCTTTGGCAGGTGCTGACCGTAAGAGACCGACTGTTCGTGCTGACAGTAGTGGTGGGTCCTCTAGGCTGGACATGAATCTTTGCCAAGCCGTGGTGAAATGTGGGTGTTGTGATTCTGGGCTAGTGGCCATCTTGTGAACAGGCTCGGGAGGGGCGGCCATCTTATGCAGTGGCTCTGAGCTGGAACTTTCTGTGGGAAGATGGTTCTCTTCCACAATTCCCACAGTAAAAGGAGAGCCACACAACAAAAGAGCAAGATCTATATAATATTGCAGAGTCCAGCCAGGTTCACACATTGGCATGAGGGAAGCCAATGGCTCTAAGAGTCCTCCCCGAAAGAAAATCATCAGGCACTGCTCCTCCATAGTCGACTGATTAGCTAATTCGATGAAGTCCACCGCATACTCCTCAATAGTCCGCTCATCCTGCTTGAGACGCATGATCTGTACAGTGGTGTTCGTGCTGGAACCGGATGACACCATACTCGCTGCTGGATCCTTGTAGTGGCGAAGTCTTCTATCACAGAGAGAGTCAGAGACGTGCGGATCCATTTGCAGCATTTATTGAGAATGGTCAAACGGCAAGAGTAAACACCAGAAAACAGGAACAACGTAGGTAATCCGGGAAACAGTTCAATACTCAAGCAATGGTCGCAATGGCAGGCAGCAGGGATCAATAACGGGGTACACAGTCCAGAGTCATACACAGAGAATCCAACACAGAGATAAACGCTTAGAATTACGACCATGGGAACAATAAGACTTCGCAAGGTGGCTGTGTGTGTGAGTGGCTTAAATGCATGTGGGTAAATGTGAAACAGGTGTATGCAGCAATCAGTTCAGTGGGAAACGAGGAGCAGCTGTGTGCAGTGATTGGTGCAGTGGCTTATGGGGTTTGCAGTCCAGAATGTGTGTGCAAGAGTTCATGATGAGAAGACCAGATACATGACACTAACGCCATATAAACAATCGGTTTTATTTTTTTTTTCAAACTGAATTGGTTTGAAGCAATTGGTTTCCAAAATAAAATGAGTTATGGTATAATAACGGTAACATACTGTAAAAATGAAGAGCTGTAAATTAACGGTAGAGAGCTATAAAATAACAGTATAATGCTGGCAACCACAGCTGCCAGTAGATTACTGTTATTTTACAGTGCGATTTTTTAGAGTGCATGTGATATTGGGCTGCTATTTATTGAGGACCCTTACAGAGACTTCGCAATCAAAGAGAGGCCCCTCATAGCAACAATGGCCATCAGTGATGAGAGAACACTGGTGGAGACATCGCTTGGTTTAGCCCAGGGGTGTCAAACTCAATTTAGGGTGAGGGCCGGATGAGAAGAAATGTGACCATGTGCGGGCCGAATCTCCTTTTTTCATAGAATCTCCTTTCAAATCATAGTGCACCAAATTACAAATGAATTTGCAAAAAAATAAAATAAATAAATAAATGAAGAAAACTAGAAATACACAATATTCTGTAAAACTGCATTAAATAAGTCCTCAGAAGAAACTGTTCATTAACACTCGTATTCCTTTTTGGGAAAACAAAGTTGTCTAAGTAATGGCAAACAAAACCCTTTCCTTTGAACATTAATATTATTTGTCAGATACTTTTTAGTAATAAGAAATAACAAATGCTAAAGATTATGTGTACAGACAGTTACATTAAATATGAAGCTATATGCTACAATATAATTTACAAACTAGAAAAACACTTGACAATTAAAAAAAAACTGCCTTTAACATATTTAAGAACTCAAAAGCTTATATGTAAAAAATAATGGTTAATTCTAACGAGGCACTAGAAATGAGAACTTTAACAAATAAACATCTAGAATACATTTGTAATGCATTAGGTTTGACATAGGCACGTATACATGCGTACTGAGATGTGCAGATGAGCTCAAACGTCACTCGAATCCGCAGCTTCAAATAAATTATCCGCCCCTGTATATTTCTCTGATTTAGCTAACTGCACCCGATCTTCCTATTGCAGTTATTCTATTCTAATTCTTAGTTTTGCATGATGATATGATGAATGGATGGTTCATTTTAACAGCTGATCTGATCACACACACATATATACGCTTAGTAACTCGTGCTTTTAAAACAAATCCACGCTGAAAAGAATAACGTTAACTGACATCTGGACGTGACTCTCCGCAATCTCTGATGAAATCGGTCAGGTTTTCTCTATATTAGAGCTGTTCTGAACTTACTATATGAATGCATACTGGATCCTTGGACTAAAAGGGGTTCACCAGTATAAGAAATTTCAGATGGTAAAATTCTGTCTCTTTTCATTTTTAAGGTATTATTTTAGTTGTAATGTACTGAATAAAATTAGTAATCAATAATAATTGTTATTTTACCACTCGCCTCCCGGACGGAGCGGGCGGGGTAACGTTAACGTAAACAGTGCATCAACATCAGCAACCAGCTACGTCGTTAACGTCAGTCCTCTCATCGAGTGTTACAGAGAAAGCAATGAATATCTTAACTTTGTCTTTCTGATGGTTCAAGTCTCTTGCAAGGTCCCCAATTCTTTCAGCCACTGTATTTCTTGACAAGCTAATACTGGCAAAAGCCTGTTTTTTTTCTCTGGACACACAAGCTCCGCTGCCTTTACCATACACGCGAGTGCTTGCCACACATCTCTTCAGTTAGCCGACGTCTTCGAAATTTGATTTAGGCGCCGCTTTAGAATGCGCGTGCGTGTTAGCGGTTCCTGCTGAAGCGCAATAGAAGCAAAATGAAATTATCAATAAAAAAATAAAAATGAATAAAACTAAAGACGATATTGCCGCGAATACTCGTACATAGACTTTATTTAATACTACTACTAATGATGATAATAAAAAAAGATTTAATATGAAATATTATTGTTCAAAGCATTCCGCGGGCCGTATTGGACGACTTAGTGGGCCGTACTCGGCCCGCGGGCCGCATGTTTGACACCCCTGGTTTAGCCCAAAAGGGAAGTGTGCTTTCCTACCAGCAGCCCATAAAACCTACTAAGGTGATAAATACCCATATGGATGCTCCACCTTTTCCACAGCTTCCAACACATGATTACCGGCTTGCCCCAACAGACTGGGTGCATGAGCTAACTGAGGAACAGCACTTCCATTTGAAAAGTTTGAATGTGACATTTTAAATGGCAAGAATGATTGAGGTCTCGCATAACCTCCTCTCATTTCAGAGAGGTGTGCTTTGTCAGGGGAGATGGCTCAGCACAGTCTCGAGGAACGAGACAGACAGCTGAAATGAAAAGAGGTAAACACATAACTGTCAATTTAGTTAACTGTTACCCTACCTTGCAATGACATTCATTTGCTAATTACAATACTTTACATTATGCTCACTGTGTTACGACCATTCAACTCAAATTTAGAAACATCATTTACTCAAACAGGTGCAGATATGGAGTTTATGGCCGCACAAGAATACTGCAAAATAAGGAATGTCAACTACTTGCCCTGTGGCCTAGTTGTTCACCCTGACGCCCCATGGTTTGGCACCTCACCAGATGGCCTAGTATTTGACCCTCTTTGCGCAGCCACCATTTGGCCTAGTTGAGATCAAGTGCCCCAATGTTACCAGCTACGTTGACTGCAAATATCTAAACATGCAAGAAGGAACACTGCTGTTAAAAGAAAGCAACATGTACTACTGGCAGGTGCAGGGCCAACTTATGCTGACAGGAATGATATGGTGTGACTTTGTCGTTTGTGCCCAAGAAGACATGCTAGTCCAACGTATAGAGGTTAACCAAGAAATCATGAAAGTAATTTGAAAGAATACAGAGTAAATAAAATATTCTTGATATTTTAAGAACAATTACAGAATTATAAAATTAAGCATATTTTGTTACCTTTTGAAACTTGGAAGGGTTCCATTTGAGCAGATGATTTTACCATCGCTGTGTACTTCCACAATACATTCAGCACCTGACTCATATTTACGATCTCAACCATATTTGCAAAACTACCGTTTTCAGTGACTTCAATAGTTTGGTCGGTCATTTAAGGGTTAATGAGTCTGAACTTTTGTTGAAACTGCCTTAAAATTAGTTGGGGCAAATGAGGACGTACATTAGGTTGGTTACTGCATATCCGCCCAAAGAAAAATATATTTAAATATGAAAATTACCAGCTGATTAACAACACACAACTATCTAATCCATGACAGTACTATGATGTCACAATTACTACCTGACAACGTCACAAAGTTACGTATCTAGGATTTCAAATTTCACTTTTTTGGTTCTCACAACAGAACTAGTTAGGTTGTAACAATGAAAGCTTGGTCGTCAAACTGCATTGTAGTTTCATAACAATCATGTATTGTGTTTAGCTGGGTAATTATCATACTAGCTTAATTTGCTGAATACTGAAAACCAGTTAGTGTTTGCCTCATCACATACTTAACACATCTAACGGCAGCTGCAGTGACGCGATGACTTTACTAATCAACAATTGGCTCTTTCATTAAGAAAGCGGGGCTTATGCACCATATTGGGTGTTGCACTTTCTCCCATTCATGAAAAAAAATTGCCAATTATAGATATAAATATTTACTTATTACACTCAATAGATGCATTATCATTTAATTTCCTTTAACAAAACCTGTGAAAAGCTTGTCCTAAATGTTCCTACTTTGTAACATTGTGGTCTATCTTCTGGTAAATTTAAGCATTTATTACCCTTTGCAGCCTGAGTATTAGATAACATTTTGATAGATATGATCTTCACCTAGTTCTCAATATCATATCTTTTTTTTTTCTGGATTTAATGCTTGAAATAAAGCACTTTTTGGATTTTGGAAAAAGAAAGTTCACCACTTTGCCATCTAAAGTAGGTATGGAACATCCAGGTGGATGGTGAGACTACATGGAAGAACATTAACGTCAGTGGTCGCAGCATAATGATGAAGGTACCTGTGGCTTAAGTTCCACTCCTCCTCGCATAGTTTTTGTCTGGGGGCAATTTTAACAATCCAGCCAGTGGGTGACTTTGCAGTGTATTCTGACCCCACCTCACATTATACTCATAATTAACTGGTTAACCGTTAACAGATAGTAAGAATGTTGACCACTTAATACACTCCAGAAATGCTGGGTTATTTTTTTAACCCAAATGCAGGGTTCAGACTGTTTGGCCATTTTATTCTGTAATTTGTATAGATTTTTAACCAGGTGATGAGTAGTTTCAGGTACTGGGTCATTTTCACTGTCAGTGCAAATGAAGAACCCTCCCACATACCTACCCAGGTGCTGGCTCAGTGTAACCCAATGTTGGGTAATCTGTGCCAAACAGGTTAAAATTGGTTACATTTGTCAGTGATTATTTTGTGTTCTGTCCTGAGAGAAATCTTGAATGACGGGAAACTTCTTGAATGAAATTAAGGTTTCCTATCGAATTATTACTTTTCAACTAAGAAAACATCTGCAATCTGATATTTTAAATGTATGTTGCATGTCTGCTTGAAATGCTAGCTAACTACAAACACAGCATTCAACAGATGCACACTCAAAGCAAACAACATGTTGAAGTTGAAGTGCACGGGACTGGAGGCAAAACGAGGACAAATAAACTTCCAAAACACCAGTTCATTCAGTCATGCAAAACAAGATGGAACTCAGCGTGCAACATGATTGGAAGACTTATTGAACAACGGTGAGATGTTACAGCTGTTCTGTCTGCCCAAATGGTAGCAAAGCTGCTGGCAGATAATAGCAGATATTGTGTTGTTTTGACATTAACCCTATCACATTTAGCCTCCTAAACATCTTAAACCTAATTACAGCGGAGAATGAGCAGTGCTTAAATGACCACATGAATCCATTAATTAGGAAGATCTTGTCCTGATGGTCTCTGTTCTGGACAGAAAATGGAAAATTCTGGATTATTGAAATATGTGCTAATGTGGAAATAGATGGGAGGAGATAAGACAGTGGTGTCTGCTGCCAAAGTTGTATTTGTACTGCCATGATGTTGCTTCTGGGTGATGACTACGGCATTTCTCAACAAGCTGGTGACCTAGAAGCAGAGGTGGACACCTATGTGAGAGACAATATTGCATACTAATCCTCTTCACTAGTGGAAAGCAAATCGAATGCACTTCTCGAGGCTGGTCATCTTAGTGAGGCACTAAACCTGGATTCCTTGGACATCAGTACCATCTGAGCAGGTAATAGCAGTGAACCATTAGGATAGCACTGTACCTTGCAAAATGTTGGCAGAGAAAGAGTTATTGGGCATTGATCCAGCTGCATATTGAGTAAAAGCGTGCCTTTTGAAGGCATGTTACTAAGTAAGTATTACATGAGTTATGCCAACATCTGCAAAAGTGTTGGTTGGTCTGCGGACAAGCAGGCAGCATTATGAAATGGCAGGAAAATGGGGCAAATATGGAAAGAAAAATGGCAAAGAATGGAAGACAGAAACGAGAGTGCTTCAAAAATGATCAAAAAGCATTCTGTTAATATTGCAGATGTGAAATTAGAGCAATCTGGTAGCCCATGCTGCAACCGAAAAGCATAAAAAGAAGGTGTCTCCTTTCTCAGTGCTGGCTGCTCGTGTTGCTTGCCACTCAATCACCTTTACTGTTGATCAGTGTGGTAGAAGGAATTTTCACAAGAAAGGTACTAGTTTACAACAAACAAAATGCACAGCACTAATTAATTCAGTGATAGGACAAGTAGTGCGTAAAAACCTTTTGGAGGATATAGGAAGTGGACTGTACTCTCTTTTTGTTGACGAGACCACTGATGTCAAGATTACAAAATAATTCTGCATAGTCATCAAATATTACAGCAAGAAGCACTCACAAATCATTACCATCTTTGCAGCAATTAAACATGTTGTAGCTGGTAATTCACTGACTATTGCTGTCACGGTACATGAGAAGACGAAAGTCTTTCATATAATCCACAATTTGTAAATCCACAGAAGAAGAGCAGGAACACACATACTCAACGACAAGATCAGACAACAAACAGAACTGAATGCAACTTAAAAGTGATGATGAATAATTAAGACTCAGGTGATACAAGGTAATGAATCATGACACAATGAGGGCAGGAAAACCAAATATGGGCACATGAGGGAGAAACCAACAAACAGTCCTGAAGGGTGTGACAGTTTGCCCCCCTCCCAGAAGGCGCAACCTCGCGCCCCAGAAGGAAAAGAAAGGGATGGACGGAGGGGACTTAGGAGGCAGACAAAGGAGTAGATGTGGGATGGAAAGAGGAAGTCTGTATAGGTGGAGGCTTCGGCAGAGGACGGATTCTCAGGAGGAGGACAATAAGCAAAGTCCAAGGAGGTGATAATGGAGGGAGGAGTCATGGAGGACACAGAAGGGTCCAGGGCGGATCAGATGAAGGGAGGAGACAGAAGGGACCCAGACTAGGAGGAGCCAGACGAGACCAATGGTGGTCCATGGCGGAGCTGGAGCGACAGAGAACTGAGGCAGAGCTGGAGGGAGGGAGGAGCCCAATGGAGCTGGTGGGACGGAGCAACGAGGCGCAGAAGGAGTGGAGTCCTGAGGCAATGGCAGGTCGAAAGAAAAAAAAAAAAAAAAAGGACAAGTGTGGTGTGGCTGAACAGAGTACTCTGTTTGCGCCCAGCGGATATTCTCCAAAGTGACGCATAAACCAGCAAAGGACCAGCATAAACCAGCATTAAAACATACCTAACCAGCTTCCCAGCATCAAAATCATACCTAACCAGCATATGCTGTTTTTTTTAACCTATCACTGAAATAACAATTTTCACAGTTGTTCAGTTACAATTAATTACAATTAATTATCTTATCTAGCAATTACCATTAATTTTTTCTCATGTCAGTGTAGTGAATTTTACAGGAGACTCATCTCATTTTAACTTGGCCCGCATAGGGATGCCAATTATGTAGTGAGTTCTGCTTTCGCCCACTAGGAAGGCGAAATAGTGTAGTGATGGGTACTCGCGTCACAGATGACGTAATGATTCTTGGATCACATGTCACTTAATGTGTGGTAATGAGTACATCACATAAGAAAGATTGGTGGGATATCTAGCTTGTAGAACCTTTCACTGTATTATCAACACAAGGAAGACACAAGTGTAATAAAATAAATTTATTAACAAATGATAGACAAGAGTAATCAACTATTAAATGAATACAATAAATGCAAAAGGAATAAAGTGCATAAGATGCATAAAATGTGATTCAGTTGGGTGTTACTATGTCATAGCTATGTTATCTTATGGAAAGATAAACTGTTGCTACTCTGAAACAAATAAGGTGAAGAACCTTATTTTGCATCAAACAAATAAATGAGCTATTATTTGTTATCAACTGCAATCAGCTATACAATATCTAATGTAAATTAGAAAAATCATATACTGATAGTACACAACGATGCCAAGGTCTCTGGAAGAGGATTGGAAGTGATATTTACGTTCTCTGTGGTTGATTGAGCAGTCCGGTAGCGGTGAATTCTTCCACTGGTTGTGCTGGGAGCAGTCAGTGGGAAAAGGAGCAGGAATCCGTTTCGACAGCCTTGAGCATGAAGCGCTGTAGGATGCTGTTCTCCTGGAGCACCAAAGGGTCCTAAGATCTGGAACACGCAGATGTGGCCCTGGTGTAGGTGCTGAAGGCCCTTAGCTTGGAACACGCAAGCAAAGGTACCTGAAGTGAAGGTTTGCTTGCTGGAGCTCAACCTTGTTGCAAATGTCTGTTGGTCTTCTGCCTCTCTGGGCTAGAGACTCAGAACTTGTTCAATCCGCTTTTTCTCTCTCGGATGGAGACTTAGGACGTGCTGCATCTGTTGTTGCCTCGCTGGACGAAGACTCTGAACGTGGAAAATATCTCTTTCTTCACAGACAGAACGTGGTCGTATCTGCTGCTGCCTCACAGCTGGAGACTTGGAGTGTGGAGCCTCTGTTTCTGTCTCTCTGGACAGTGGACTCAGAAGGGTTGTGTCTGTTAGTGTCTCTCTCTTGTGGAACTGGAGACTCAGAATGGAGGTATCTGTTGCTGCCTTCCCAGTAACGGGCCGCAGACTCAGAAAGAAGTTTGATCTGTTACCGTCCCCTGGACGTGCCGGAGACTCAGAACTTTGGTGCTCTGTTAGTGTCTCACCCTGCTGGTCAGACTCAGTACTTTGTAAGTGCTCTGTTAGTGTCTCACCCTGCCGGGCCTCAGACTCAGAACTTAGTTGCTCTGTTAGTGTCCCTTTCCCTACGGGACTCAGACTCAGAACTTTTGGTGTTCTGTTAGTGTCTCTTCCTTCACAGGCTGCAGACTCAGAACTTTTGGTGTTCTGTTAGTGTCTCTTCCTTCACAGGCTGCAGACTCAGAACTTTGTTGCTCTGTTAGTGTCTCTTCCTTCACAGGCCGCAGACTCAGAACTTTGTTGCTCTGTTAGTGTCTCTTCCTTCACAGGCCGCAGACTCAGAACTTTGTTGCTCTGTTAGTGTCTCTTCCTTCACAGGCCGCAGACTCAGAACAAGGAGTGTCTTTTGGAGAGGTACCTTTATAACTTTTCGATGAGGAGGAGATTGCAATTTGGTGCTTCTCCATTTCCATGCTGTGATTGGCTGGTTCCATCAGAGCGGGGGACATGGGGTAGCCCACCCTTCTTTCCTCTTGTGGAAGTAATTTGCATAGTCCAAACACAAAGTTAGAAAAGTGTCAATGTTTTACTGGTGCATTTCTCATTTTCCAAAACACAATCAGAAAACATTTGGTCATGTAATGAACACATTAAGTCCAAACATGATGGGAAAAGATTGAACTGTCATGCATGCATTCATTTGTCCATTAACAGCTGAGTTTGTGTAAGATGTTGCACTACACATCGCTGTCAGTGAGAATACTTATTTCTCTGAATAAGTATAAGATGTGTGTGTTATGGTTCGCATCAGTTCAAGGTTTGAAAACATAGTTATGAATGGATTTGGATGGATCTTTGTGATCTCTCTTTGTTTCCCCCACTGCGTGCTGCATCTGGAGATCCTAAGGAATTTTTATGACCGTCACAGGACCAAACCTTAGAAAACAGTCTCAAGGTGGGTGAAGGGTAGAAACTTCATCTTGACCAATAGGAAGTTCTGTCCTTCCAGGGGTTTTGTCCCAAAGGTCTCTTCTTGCCCTCTAAGAGGTGTCTGGCAGTTGTCCTGGCATCCTTATCTGATGGCGTTGGACAGTTTGCTTATGTTAGTCCACCAAGATCCAATCAAAATGTAGCAAACCTTTGCCCACTATTGTGGCCAGGGAGGGGCCCTCGCCATAAACTGGGCCCTGGAATGCGTGGTCCACTACATCAGTTAACAACACTTCTCTTATAAGCAAATATTTCCTGTTTTTATAATCAGCATAAGTAATTGATAAGTACCTATATATTAATGCACTCACAAAATGAGAAACATTTGTTTGTGCATAGACATGTTAGGAGTACTTAGAGACTCCAAACTTTGATGAAGCACCTGATAACGTAAGTCCATCCATTTTAGTAGGAAGATGCCAATAATCATCCCTGATTATCAATGGAATGGCTAAATACACTTAGTGAAAACATTTACAGCTAAGCCTGTGTGAGACTAACATCTAGTGGATGCTTTATAATCTTTACCTTTAGACCTGTTTACACACGTCCCGTCAAACCCAGAACCAGGAAACAGTGAAAGAGAAACTGAAGTGTAGTTGAGCTGTTTTTTTGTCTCACTCTGTATTCATGAAGTAAAATGGCAGAAGCCAGAATTTCAATAGATCAGAATGAGTTCATGTGTCCAGTTTGTCTGGATCTTCTGAGTGATCCTGTGACCACTTCCTGTGGACACAGTTACTGTAAAAGCTGTATTACAGACTTCTGGAATGAAGAGGATCCAGTGGCGGAGCCAGAGGGGTGTCCGGGGTGGCACTGGACACCCCTGACATCCGATTGGCCACCCCGGGTGCCACCCCAAAATTTTATTTGCTGCTGGCAGTACCTGATGCTGATTGACATCTCATTTGTCTAGAGAAGTTTTAGAATTTTGCCGGTAACGCTGCTTAAGCCATTTCCAAATCAAGACGAGCCAAAGACATGAGCATCAATGTAAGACGAATAATAAAACATCATTTTTGAAATACCGTACGTTTTATAGTTTATCATAAGGGTTGTTTGCTGGGTAACGTTTATTATCCGTTGTGTAAATTAACTAGGCAACGACGACATCAGTTAACTTAATGAGATTATAGAGATCAATTCACACTTCAGATAGTTAACGCTATACTTCATCTGTGCTATGGTATTATATGTACATACCATGTACCATACCATGTATATACAGGGCTCGAAATTGCGACCGTTTTGTCGCATATGCTCCCAAAATCTAATTATATTTTATGCAAGAGTGAGAAATTGTTGTGGTGCAACTTGGTTTCATTTCTTTACAAAACTTTCGGTAGCCTAACTACAGCACAGAGTGCTGTGAGCTGATGCAGTGACAGGTTGCTGTTCGCTCCAACATTACATAACCATTTGAACTTAATCTTTACATTTTAAGTATCAGTCAAAATATAGGCTACTGTACAACGCGCCATACATTCACATCATATGATAACTCAGTGGGAGACTAATTTTCTCTGGGGACACGTTTTTCAAAATCCCGTTTGTGTCCTCCCACTTTCAATTGGTTTTGTTAAAGTAATCTCTTGTATTGTAGAATGCACGCTCAGCGCTTCTGAGAGTTTCGCGCGATCATTAAAACGAAACCAAAACGCGCACCGCATTCAAAAGCAATCTTGAAAGATTCGGTCTCTATTTGCACATTGAATATTGAAAGAGTAGCCTACTTTGATTATGGCTGCATTTATTCTACACGACTAAGAAAGAACTGTGTCGTTTATTTTTGTCATTTATAATATATTTTGTTATTTATGTAGATTAATATAGATAGAAAAATGCAGTGGTTGTCTCAAATTTAAATGGCTGTACCTATAAATGGCTTCTTGTCCCTTGCTTAAGGCATAAAATAAATATGTAAAAAAGGCTTTCAGAATCAGCCCATTTGCTTGTGAAACATCGGCAATCAGAATAGACCATGAAGAATCAATATCGGTGCATTACTAAAAAAGAAATTGGGTGCTCCTTTTTTTTTTGGTAAAAAGTGAAAAAGTGAATTTTGTGCCCTGTATATAAGTTATTATATTTAATTAACAATGTTATTTGGACTTTGTAAAATGTCCCGTTACACCAGTGAGCAATGCAACTTGCGAGAGAAGCTTCTCTGCGTTAAAACTTATTAAAACCCACCTTAAAGTCACCTAGGGATTCTCAGTGTTGAGTCAAGGAGGGCACGCTCCCTCAACATGGATGAATTTGTGAAACATTTTGCCAGTTCTCATCAGAACAGCAGAATTATGTTGTTTTAAACATAACTAGGATAAGTTTGTAAGTGATGACTAAAATTGTGTTTTTGTTTTCAAATCCGGGTTTGATGTATGCTCTAATTGCAGTATTTTTTGTTTAGTTGTTTTTTCTTTATGCTAATGTTTTTGTAAATGAACTCAGCATTATTTTTGCAAATAAAACTTTAGAATTCCTTAATTTATTATTTCAACTTTATGAGTAGAGTTCGTGTGTGAGGACCCCCTGAAATAGCAGTGGCCACCCCCTGGCCACCCCATGTAAAAAATTCTAGCTCCGCCACTGCAGACAAATCCAAATAACACCCTTTCGTTTGTGTTTTTCTGAGGAAACAAAGTCACCTATATCTTGGATGACCTGGGGGTAAGCAGATAAACATCAAATTTTCCTTTTTGGGTGAACTATCCCTTTAATGCTTGATTTATAAGCCTACCTACAAGTATGAAATTAAAGTATGGAAATACAATTTTTAGACACATTATAGATATGCTTTTAAATCAAAAATAAAGCATTTATAGCTGTATTTATAAACTGCATATTAATGTCTTTTAATGCTTTATAAATGATGAATTAACTGTTTACTAATGTTTGACTAATGATTAATAGCATGCCGTTATTATAAAGTGTTACCCATTTTAAAACTTTTGTATAGCTTCTGGTGTTTTAAGGTCAATTCTGTTCTTCCAGATGCCTCTGTCTAATAAAGAGAGGCAGAGACGGTTCAGAGCCAGAATAAACACAGATGCAGAAGCTAGGGCTGAGTATCTTGGAAAAAAGAGAGCAAGGTATTATGATGATGATTCAGTGGAACAATAATGTGTCAGTAACAAGCAAACTTGAAATATTAATCAAAATAGGTTCACACTCATTTGTAATAAGCCTAAATGTTTTAGCGGTGTAATGTGTTATTACACATCATACACTATACCCCTGGCCATTGTTTATGAAGCATTATAATTTTACAGATTTACTGTAATATTTAGAAAATACGATTGAGATGAAATTGGTGTGATTACAACCTGCATCTAATACTCATTATTATTATTATTATTATTATTATTGTGTGTAGCTACTACAAATCAAGACCAGTTCCCAAAAAGCCTGTTGTACTTTTTTTAAATCATTAAAAACTGTGAGTTTTGCAACTGTCAAGTGTATCTTACTTAGTTTCAAATTTGAGTGTTATATTATATATATTCAAATTTGAGTGTTATATTATACTGATGATGGTTTTTATGGTAATCCTGAAAAATATTGCAGAATGTCATTCCGTCTAACAGTATGTCATTCCGGCTAACAATGACACAGGCAATTAAATTAACCCATTTTTGTGTGTTAGATAACACAATTCAGCTTTTTGTTGAGTTAATGATAAAACAAGTCTTATTTACTTTATTGGAAAACATTTTTAAACATTTTCCAGTTTTTTTCTCTATTTGGTTCTGAATTTTGAATTAGCAGCAGCCCAAAATGAGCCTGTGCCTGTCACGTTTGAGTAAAGGGGTCTGGGTCCAAATGCAGAGTAAGAAATGATTTTAATATAATTAAACACAAATAACCAAACAAAAGGCCAACACGGCAAACTAAACATAAACTGAAACATAAACTGAACAGAACATGAAACAAGATCTAAGGTCAAGGTCAGGAACACAAAAGTACATGCAAAGACAAAAGACAATGCAACCATGAAGTAGAAGTGAAAGGTGAGAGTTTTTAAAGACCAGATGATAGTGAACAGCTGTGAGTGAATCAGTGTTAATGACAAAGACAGGTGAATGCAATCAGAAGGTGCAGTGTGAACAGCGACCTCAGGAGGCTGAGGGGAGACCCACAGCCCTGATCATGACAGTACCCCCTCCCTACGGAACGGCTCCCAGACGTTCCCAAAGTCTGGAGGGAGGAGGCACGGAGGAAGGCAACTCAGGGGGAGGGATGGCGGGCCAGGCCCGTGCAGCGCAGTCACCGCCGCGTCAGGCTCAGAGATAGCGGTCATGGCCGCGTCCGGAACAGAGAGCGCATTCACGGCCGCGACAGGAACAGAGGGCGCGGTTGCCTCCGCGTCTGGAACAGAGAGCGCAGTCGCCTCCGCATCAGGCGTAGAGATATCGGTCATGGCCGCGTCCTGAACAGAGAGTGTGTTCAAAGCCGCGTCAGGCACAGAGTGAGCGGTCACCGCCGCATCAGGAACAGCGAGAGCGGTCACCGCCGCATCAGGAGCAGCGAGAGCGGTCACCGCCGCATCAGGAGCAGCGAGAGCGGTCACCGCCGCATCAGGAGCAGCGAGAGCGGTCACCGCCGCATCAGGAGCAGCGAGAGCGGTCACCGCCGCATCAGGAACAGCAAGAGCGGTTACCGCTGCATCAGGAACAGTGAGAGCGGTCACCGCCGCCTCAGGAACAGCGAGAGCGGTCACCACCACATCAGGAACAGCAAGTGCAGTTGTCTCTGCGTCAGGATCAGAGAAAAGAAGGGGCGCCTCCGCATCTCCTCTGCGACACGGGCATCCATCGCCAGGCAGGCGTAGATATAATTGAAACGCGCTGCCGACGCCGCCTCAAAGGACATGCCCTCCGTGTTGGGAGCAGAGGGAATGGTCGCCGCCCCGACCGCCGCCTCAAAAAAAAATTTCTTCCCCGCTGGACCCATTAGGGATGGTTGCATTCTGTCACGTTTGAGTAAAGGGGTCTGGGTCCAAATGCAGAGTAAGAAATGATTTTAATATAATTAAACACAAATAACCAAACAAAAGGCCAACACGGCAAACTAAACATAAACTGAAACATAAACTGAACAGAACATGAAACAAGATCTAAGGTCAAGGTCAGGAACACAAAAGTACATGCAAAGACAAAAGACAATGCAACCATGAAGCAGAAGTGAAAGGTGAGAGTTTTTAAAGACCAGATGATAGTGAACAGCTGTGAGTGAATCAGTGTTAATGACAAAGACAGGTGAATGCAATCAGAAGGTGCAGTGTGAACAGCGACCTCAGGAGGCTGAGGGGAGACCCACAGCCCTGATCATGACAGTGCCTATATGAAATCCCAAATTGATTATATTAATTGTGATTAAAATGTAGATTCTGAGCACTAATTGTTTGTTGAGCTCCAAATATGGAGATAAGTACATTTGTATATGCCAACAATGATAGAAATGTAATTAATTTTAAAATTTATTACGTTACCCAGGAATGACATTTTCATGAGGAAAAAGATCTGATTCATCAAAAAAAAATGGTTAATTACATTCTTGAAATGTGTAAATATCATTGCATTACATACACAACACTATAATAAGTATAGAAAGTACTAACATTTAAATTTTTTGGCTGTTTTATTTTTTTCCACATTTTAAATCCTTATCCGTCATTCACCCATATATATATTTAATTCAGTGTTCAGTGCTTGGGGCTCCACTTCTCTTTGACAACCTTACTGGTCTGTGTTCCCCTCCAGCTCTCTGTCTTTGCAGCTGAGGAATTTGAAATAGGTCATCTGGATATTTAATATCTTGCAAGAGAAGGGTCCGCCGATACTTGCTTGTATTTCATATTTGGCTTCTGACTTATCCAGCTTCTGTCTCAGTGCGTCAATTGATTCTTGAATCCTTTCCCTTGTTCTGTTGGTTCTTTCCTCCATCTCATCCATAATTTCCAGGATGCAATCAGGATGTCTCGCTGTTTCTTCAGCTTCAGCTTCAGGCTCTTCTGTCTGACAGCTTTCCAAATCCTCAGAAGCTGGTACCTCATGTCTGTATTTGTCCTCCAATTCTTTTAGCATTTCTGTCAGGCGTTGATATGAGTGTGGCCCACCTGCTTTCTCCTCCTCTCTGTGTTCCTTGGCCCCTCCTTCCTTGAGTCTTGGCTCCGCCTCATGAGTTGTTCTCTCTGCTTCTCTTTGCATTGGATGCAGTGCTGGTGTTGATGTTTTCTGTTCATATGATGTCAGTCCCTCCCTTATGACTATGCATTAGTCTCTCTCTCTCTCCTGTTGTCTGTCTCTCTCCTTAACTCATCCTTGCAGCTCTGTTGACTTCCTTCAGTTTCAGTATCATCTTGTACATACCCTTCAAATTCTATTGGCCCTTTTATGTCTATGGTTCCCTGTACTAGAGGTGTTTGGTGTACAGCCTGGTCGCAGGAAGGAGCATATGGAGGTGTCCTTTCTTTTTTTTTTATTTCATTAATTTTATTCTCTTTTTCTTGTTTCTCCAATTTTAACAATCTCAATCCATAATTTTTAATCAGGGTCAATACCCCCAACTCTTATTCTCTTTTCTTACCTCTCTTTATAGATTTGTCATGGGTCTTGTGATTTTTTTTTTCCCCTTTTTTTATTGAAGGTATAACAAAGTAGCATTTTACATACAAAGATTTTTAACAAGGCTCCTCTCTTTTTTTACAATTTTCCCCCTTTCCCACAACCCACCCCGGAGAACACAAAGACATAACCAAAAAATAAATAAATAAAAAAATAAAAAATAATAATAAAAAAAAAATTAGAGAACAAAAATTCAAAGTTATGATATTACAAACAATGAGGAAATACTTGACAATATTACAAACAATGAGGAAATACGTGACAATATTATTAGCCCTTTATGTCTGAATGAGTGTAACCATTACAGTGCGTACAGGCCTTTTTAGTTACACTAGTAATTTTAGTTTTAGTTTGGGGGGAGAGTTGCATCCTTTTCAAAATATGACAACAATGGAGACCATATCATATAAAAACGTTTAGTTGATCCTCTAAGAGAATATTTTATGTTTTCCAACTTCAAAAACAGCATCACATCACTAAGCCAGAGTGAAACTAAAGGTGGTTTACTTGATTTCCAACCAAGCAATATTCTTCTCTTAGCCAGCAGGCACGCAAAAGCGCAAGCATCCTGACAATTTTTGGACATTACTGTACCTTGCTCAGGTACTCCAAAAACAGCCATTTCAAAACTAGGCGTAATGTCCTTAGTAAATGCCTCAGACAAAATTTTAAATATAGTTGTCCAGTAATTAAACAGTCTGGGGCAAGTCCAAAACATATGAGCCAAATCTGCTTTAGCAGAATGACATCTCTCACATGTATCAGTAACATTTGTGTATATCTTAGATAATCTAACCTTACTGTAATGAAGTCTGTGGAGGACCTTGAACTGAATTAAACCTAAGCGAGTACAAGAGGTTGTATCGTTCACCTTAAGTAATGCAGCATTCCAGATTTCTTCTGATATATCCACTCCCAAATCCTTTGACCATTCTGCATGGATTTTGTCTAGGTTAATATTTTTAATTGACATTAAATTATTATATATATTAGAAATTACTCCCTTCAAATGTAAGGGAATATTTAAAACTTTATCCAATCCTGTACTAGGAGGAATAGAGGGATATGTAGAACAATGTTTTTGGATTAGATGACGTACTTGAAAATATCTGAACAAGTGTGATTTTGGCAGATTATATTTTGAAGAGAGAGTTGAAAATGGGGCAAAAACGTCCTCAATGAACATATCACTAAATTTGGCGAGACCCAACTTTTGCCACTGACTGAAGACTGAGTCCAGTTGAGTTGGAAGAAATATGTGATTTTTGCATATAGGGCTGGCTATGGAGAAGTCTTTAAAACCAAAACATTGTCTAAATTGAAACCAAATCTTGAGGGTATTTACTACAACTGGACATTGAGTATATGATGAAATACAAAGGGGCAGTTTAGATAGAGCTAAAGCTGGAAGGGATGATGAGCTACAGGAATTTGCCTCTGAAATACACCAGACATCTTTGGGGTTCTGAAGCCAATACAGTACTTTTGAGATATTTGCAGCCCAATAATAATACCTAAAATTAGGAAGTGCTAAGCCACCTTGAGATTTTTGTCTTTGGAGAAACTCCTTCCGAATCCTTGGTGCTTTCCCCCCCCCATATAAATGATGAGATCAGACTATCTAAATTCTGGAAAAAGGATTTAGGTAGAAAAACTGGGATACATTGAAACAAGTATAAGAACCTTGGTAAAATGTTCATTTTTACACAATTAATTCTACCTGCAAGTGATAAAAACAGCAAATTCCATTTTTTGAGGCCTAGTTTTAACTTGTCAATTAAAGGAGCAATATTCTTTTTGTAAAGGTTAGGGAATCCCTGTGTGATATTTATCCCTAAATATTTAAAACCTGATAAAGACAACTGAAAAGGTATATCACTATTTGAAATATAGAGGGCGTTATTGTTTATTGGAAAACAAATACTTTTTGAAAAATTCAATTTATAGCCTGAGAAGGTGCCAAATTGTTTCAATATCCTTACTACCTGTGGAATACTTAAAACCGGATCTGAAAGGTACAACAGCATGTCATCAGCATATAAGGATACTCTATGTTCTATGCCCCGACTATTAATGCCAGTAAAATGCTGTGAGCATCTTAATGCTATTGATAGGGGCTCGATGGCTAAAGTGAAAAGTAAGGGGCTAAGAGGGCATCCTTGTCTCGTACCTCTTAATAGTGGAAAAGACTCTGAACGCACTCTATTTGTAATTACCGATGCCTTAGGGGAAAAATATAATAACTTAATCAGTGAAATAAACTGTGTTCCAAAGCCAAATCTTTCCAACACAGAGAATAAGTATTTCCACTCCACCCTGTCGAACGCTTTTTCAGCGTCTAACGAAACGACTACCTGAGGAACAGGGTCCTGAGAAAGTTTAGATGAATGGATTACCCCTAGCAATCTCCGGATATTACTAAAAGAATGACGACCACTGACAAAACCTGTTTGGTCCTTTGAAATCAAGTTCTCTATTACTGTATCTAATCGTAAGGCAAGGATTTTTGCCAAGATTTTAATATCAGAATTTAAGAGAGAGATTGGTCTGTAGGAATTACATTTCAAAGGATCCTTATCAGGCTTTAACAAAAGAATAATGTTTGCTATATTCAAGCTTTGTGGAAAGCTACCCTTTTCCAAAGAATCGTGAAACAAATCAAGAAGAATAGGGGCTAATTTATCTGCAAATTTTTTAAAAAAGTCTATTGGGTAGCCATCAGGACCGGGAGTTTTTTTGTTCTGCATAGATGTAATTGCACTTAAAATTTCTTCTTTTTGTATAGGTTTCTCCAAATAGGTTTTCTGCACAGAATTCAGGGTGGGTATATCTAAATTGTCTAAAAATTCCAACATTTCAGAGTTGGATTCAGGGCTTTCAGTAGTATACAAATTTAAAAAGTAGTTCTTAAAAGTATTATTAATTTCAATTGGGTTAACTATTAAGTCATTATCACTGTTGCAAATTTGAGGTATAAGTTGAGAAGCAGCTTTAGATTTTAATTGGTGTGCTAAAAGACGCCCTGCTTTTTCTCCGTGTTCGTATACATATCCTCTAGAACGTAGCAAACACCATTCAGTTTTATTTGTTGATAGAAGATTATACTGAACATGAAGGTTTAACCTTTCCTTGTAAAGTTCAGGTGAGGGAGACATGGAGTATAGGCTATCTAATCTTTTAATAGAATCGATCAAATCATCTAGTTTTTTTTATGCTTTTTATTTAGGGCTGACGTATATGAAATTATTTCTCCCCTGATAACTACTTTAAGTGTCTCCCATAGTGTAGAAGCTGAAATAGACTCTGACCTGTTGTGTAGTAGAAAATTGTCTATAGCTGTGGTTACGAATGTACAAAATGCTGGATCTGATAACAAGGACGTGTTTAGTCTCCACAAAGGCTGTTCATTATACCTCAAATTGCAAATAATATCTAATTGCACAGGAGTGTGGTCTGATTCCACAATAGGTAAATATTCAATTTGCCCTATGGAAGGAAGGAGAGATTTATCTATAAAGAAATAATCGATTCTTGAATAGGAGTGATGAACTTGTGAGAAATAGGAATATACTCTACTCTGTGGAAACAGAAATCGCCAAGGATCAATGGCCCCCACTTGATCTATGAATGTAGATAGAGCTTGGGCCATCTTGGAGCGGGATAAAGATTTGGGATTAGAGCGGTCAAGAGATGGATCCAGTACACAATTTATGTCACCACCAAAAATCATGAGATGGGTATTTAGGTCTGGCAGTAAAGAAACAAGCTTGTTAATAAAACTCACATCATCCCAGTTAGGGGCATACACGTTAACTAATAGGACAGGGACTTGATATAACATCCCAGAGACTATAACATATCTTCCCTGAGGATCTGCAATAGTAGCAGAGGCTGTAAATTGGATGTTTTTGTGTATCAAAATGGCAGTGCCCCTTGTTTTAGAGTTAAAACTAGAATGAAAAATTTGCCCCACCCATGCTTTCCTAAGTCTAAGATGATCTCTAATGCGCAGGTGGGTTTCTTGTAAATATATTATTTCAGATTTTAATTTTTTTAAATATGCAAAAATTCTGCCTCTTTTAGTTGGGCCATTTAGGCCTTTAACATTCCAACTAACAAATCTAACTTTTGATCCCCCAGAAAGTTTTGTTAAATCGGCCGTATCAGACATGGGCATATATAAATTTAACTAGGCAATCACAGAACAAAGATGTCACCAGCAACATATATGATTCCTCATTGTTAAGTTCTTCTAAGAGCATAACATAAAACAAAACCTTTCCAACACTTTTTGGATAAACATAACACACACACAAACTTCCCAACATATTCCCTATGCTTGTTTCCCCAACTGAAACAAGCTGCAAAAACCTATTTACCTTACATGGCTCCCGATTATTCAGTCTTTCCCTCTCAACCTTCTTGAGGAGTTCCAAACCACAGTATATATTTTAAGTTCAAAATATAGCGTCATTACTACACTCATTGACTTAAGTTTATTCACAGTTTCTTGTAACTTCACGGACAAGTGTGTTATGGCCAAAGCCAGTCTTTAGTCCTGTGAAAGAATGCGCGTCTTGTAAAAAGCCTCGGCAGCCTCGGGTGAATCGAAAGTGTGAGTTTCCTCACCGAATTTCACACGAAGACGGGCAGGATGCAGAAGCTGAAACTTAATACCTTTCTGGTAGAGGGATTGTTTGACTTCTTTGAAACCGGCGCGTTTCTTCGCTAAAGCTGCGCTCGTATCCTGGTATAACCGTATTGACACACCGTTAAATTTAACATCATGTCGCCTGGCCCACTGAAGTGCCCTTTCCTTTTCCTGATATCGGTGGAAACAGACAATGAATGGTCTTGGTGGTTGCCCTGCTCCAGGTTTGGGACGAAGTGCACGATGCGCACGCTCAAGCTCGGAGGGCTGTCAAACACACTCTCCATGGTATCTTTCAGCAGCCCAGACACGAATCCGACGGGGTCTTTTCCATCTTCACTGCCTTCCGGAATATTGATAATGCGCAGATTGGCCCTCCTAGATCTGTTCTCAAGATCATCAATTTGGTCAAGAAGAGATACGTTTTGTGCTTTCAAGGATTTGATCGTTGCTTCCGCGGCGACGAGCCTTTCGAAATTTTCTCCGGCCAGTATTTCAGTAGATGTGAGTCTGTGTTGAAACGAACCGACGGTCTCACGTAGCGTGTCAAGGGATGTTTGCAACGGCTTGATTGAATCTTGAATTAAACTTGCCATGTCTTCTTTTAAACTGGCCCGCTGTTTTGCCAGTTCGGAAATTAGCCGACTCATCGACAAGTTATCCGTGTTATCTTTTACAGGTGTATCCTTGTTGCTAGCTGTATCGTTAGCCGCCATAGCTGCTAGCTTTCCCGCTAGAGTAGCACCTGATCGTGTTGCTGGCGCAGTACTTTGCTTCTGTTTTGAATTGCTCATTTCTCTTTCTAAACTTAGTGTAGTTCTTATATTTTATGTTGTAAAGTAATTTAATGAAGAAAAGAAGACACATTAATAAGTTATAAAGCGTGTGGCTGGGAGGTCCTCGTCTTTGCTGCTCCCTCTTACATCGCCAAACCGGAACCCGGTCTTGTGATTTTTATTTTTATTTTTATTATCAAGATCTCCATTTCTTTACACATTGCTACAACAAATGTTCCCCTGCTGGCCATTTAGTAGCCAATGTCTTTGTACTCTCTGTCCATTTTTTCAAGAACTACCTTATAGAGGATATATAAATTCCATAAGTTTCTGTTACTTATGGAATTTAATTAGATTGTTCCAGGTAATAATCACAAAATGTTTTCTTGTCAATAATTTGAGGGGTCACACTAGGCCTTTTGGTTCTTCTTTCTGTGGGATACTTTTAATCTAGATGATCTCTCTACCGAGCCACATGCCTTTGAGTGAGAAATGGGGTTAACTTTATGCAAAACACTTGTGTCCTATTATTATTATATTATACTAATATTTATACTAATTATTATATTATACAAATATCTATACTAATATTATTATAAATTATTATACTAAATATTATACTAATATTTAATTCTTCCTTTGTACAATTGATTATATTTAAAATGGTAAATTAAAAGATTTTTGGTAAATTAAAAGATTTTTGACCTGTTTTCATAAAATTTGCATGCCCTTTTTACCCCTCCTTTTTTACTGTGTCTTCCATTTTGCCAATTTTTCTTTATATGTAATGTTTGATCTCACCAACTCCTGCTGCTGCACCTCTGCACCTCATCTGCTTTGAATGAGACAGGCACAAAAACTATGTATCAGATGTTTCTGCCTTTCCCTCTCCCTCTCCTGTACTTTACTTTCGGTTTTAGCAGCTTTCACTCCCTTTCTCAGCTCATCCACACACACACTGCCCCCACTCTTGCTCTCTCTGACACACACTCAGCTTCCATCCCCCCCCACACACACACACACACACACAGGGCTCCTCCTTCGCTCACATGTACTCAGCTCACACACACAAGCCCCCACCTTTGCTCAGACACAGAGAGAAAGAGAAAACAACTCGCCATTTAAAGCTTCAATGCATCAACGCACACAAAGTTCTTGACATACAACAGACAGAGACTAACAGTTCAACTTCTTCCAGTCTGCAGACACCCGTCTATGCAACCCTTCCGTCGTGGGAGCCCCCCAGGGCCACACTCAACCACTCCTTCGAGCAGCTCCCTGGTATCCCTTGGCACCCCCACGTAGGAAGTCGCCCTTACGGGATTTTTATGCCCCTCTTAGGCACTGTGCACCTCTTATGCACACAAATCTCTTTTATTAATCTTTCGCATGTGCGCTTTTGACATCTGGAACTCCGCAACCCATACTTACTTTAAATTTACCCAACTTGTATTCAATACTTCAGATTCGATTTTTTTGGTGAAGCCTGTCTCCGATCACCACCACAGGTTTTAGCCTTAGCAGAACATGCAAACAATCCTCTAATCTAATCATAAGCAAAATTGCTTACCTTGTTTTTGGCACCTTTTTTTTTGGGTTTGTTTGCGTGTCAGCCAGGCATTAGACCCGCGACGGCTCCCGTCGACGCCGGACTTCAATCCAGTCCCTTCGTGGTCGCCAATTGTTATGTCGTGGAGCAATAAAAGCATTTCTCAATGAAGAAGAAATTGAAGCGTGAGAGGCAGAGTTCCAGATGTCAAAATAAGACTTTATTGAACAGAGCAACAAAGCCGGGTCAGCGATCGCCGCATCTCCGTCTCTGTCTGTCCGGGTATCCCTTCTTATACCTATCTGCGCTACCAAATTTGTAGTTCCGGTGTTTTTAATTGGCTATGCCTGTCTGGCTCGCCACAATTTATGACTAGCCCACCAGGGACATCTTCAAAGGTGGAATTTGGCCTTATCAGCCATTTTTTAAAAGTAAGTTTTATTCCACCCCCTCCAAGTAGTTGGAGGCTGTCTCATGGGTCTCCAACTAGTTGGAGGTGGTCCTATTGGTTCATTTATCAAACCTGTTTACATGTATCTGTCATATATTGGAAGTCACCCAAAGTTCACTGGTTCATTTTAAGTTCACTGGTTCATTTTAAGTTCACTGATAATTTCCAGTGGAAACCACCGGTGCTGCCCCACACAGCATGCACCTGCATTTCAGTCTGTGTTGATGCAGTTCAATCTGTGTTGAGACATCTAGTATTGTGATACTCAGCATTTTGATAGATATTGATTACTGTTATAGCCATACATCATTTGTTTAAGTAAAATAATATCATATTGAGTAAAATAGCACAATATATTTTTAGGATAAACAATACAGCACAGAAGCAGACAGAATGACAAAGAAATAGAAGTCAAAGTGGAAATAAAAGAACGCAATGACTGTATGAATGAAATATCGATGATCTTACAGAACATGATGTATTGCTGTGTCTTTCATAACTAAATCATTAAATAATTTTTAGTCATGCTTTAACGGACATTAATATAAGATAATACAGCAAAAACAGTTTACTGTTAAGCTGTTATATTCCTGTCGTATATTTATTGTCTAACATTCCCAATTTTCTGATGCATGTCCTTAATTTAATTATATATGTTGGTATTAGTTCAGCGTTTATAAGGCTAGAGCAAAGATTTTGCGAAAAATAAATGCAAGACAAAGTCTGTTTTTGATAATATACGTTATTTGGTGTCGTCATATTTTTAATAACAAAGGTTAGGGTACAAAAGCATACAAAACATACAAAAATCCTTTTAATAACAAACGAGTTATGGTTTAATAGTTAACAGAAGTAGCCTAATATAATACAAAAATTCTTAAGAAATAAACGGAGTAAAAAAAAAAGGAGTAAAAAAAAAAAAAAAAATGTTGTCATGGTTCAGGTTGTGTATTTTAGCTTTAAAGTACTTCTTTTTTTTTTTTAAACAACGCAGCTGATATTTGCCATAGCGACAGCATGGAGGTAGTGGACTGCCGAGTGGCTTTCACTCCAAAATGGCGGAAGCGTAGGGCTGCTACTGGGCGGCGCTGTTGCAATGGAACGTTCTATTGACTTTCACTTCTTGTCAGTATAAGTTCTTTGTCCGCACTTCGAATTCTGAAGTGAAGTAGTAGACCATCCTGGAATCTTTGGAATACTTTTTTAAACATACTACGATTTGGGACATACTAATTCTATTTTCGAAAACTATTTAGGACGGATAGTATGCTAATTGGGACGCAGCAACAGAGATCGATTTAAGAAACTCTTTGATACAGAAACATGCTTTGATTTATAAAATATGAGCAAGAATTCTATTTTCTCTGAATATCCAAATTATTTCATATGTTGATTTTCTAAGTTAAACAAAAAGGTAATATTGAGTGAAGATTTTACATTTTAAATGTATCCTACATTTTAAACACAACATTGTCAGATTTTACAACAAAGGAATAATAGATTCAACAAAATCCACAACAGAACTGGTGTGTCTTCAACAGCTTTCAAATTTTCAATGTTATTTTGTGAGCTGTGAGCTAAGGTCTCTTCTCTGTGAGCTCTGTGTGCAGTCATATCAGGTCCTTAGGCTTTTTTCCCCCTCCTTGTTAGGCTGCTCCTGTCTTTGAGCTTTACTCTAGAGCAGGGGGGACGTACTACAGTCCATGAGAGCCAGCGTCCTGCAGAATTCAGTTCCAATGCTAATTAAAACTCACCTGCCTGTAGCTTTTCTAGTATTATATTACGTTAAAGTCCATTCAAATTTAGGCTGTTTTCTATTACTTCAGTTTTAATTTAGTGCCTTAAAGACTCATTTTAGATTTGTAGTGTTTCAATATATATCTTAAAACAACATCATTAAATCTTGGGCACAAAACATTAAATACAGTTGTCTGTAGGCTATGATTTTTATAATTTTTTGTAGTATTTGAGTTTCCTATTTACTTTTATGTTTAAAGTGATAATTAAATTAAATAACTGTGTGGGAGAGACTCACTGGTAAGAAATATCAATGCATTCCATTTGGTCAGTTCTAGAAAGGTTCCCAACCACGTTCCCGAGGCCCCAAACACTGCACATTTTGCATCTCTCCTTTGTCTGACCATTTGTCACCCATTTTAGGTCTTAGTGCAGGGGTGCCCAACCCTGTTCCTAAAGATTTACCATCCTTCAAAGTTCAGCTCTGACCCAGATCAAACACAACTGAGCCAGTTAATTCATTACTTAATTAGAGAAACATGAAAAACATGCAGTGTTTGGGGGGCTCCAGGAACGTGTTTGGGATTTTTATGATTGGCTAACATCACTGCCCCTTAATAAAACCTAAGAAAGAATTATTGCGTGATGAATTGTTCATCTGATGGTTGAGAGGGGAGTTTGTCCATTTTCCTTACCTTTCTTATATTTGTTGCATTTGATCCCATAGAAGACACAAAAAATGGTACATCATAATTGAGATCAGTCTATATCTAGGTTTCCTTAACTATTATTAGATTGAATAAATTGTATAGCAGCCAGCTTAAACCAGCCTACTATGAGATCTGGCATACATGCATTACATACAGTATCTACATGTTTTGGTGTTACCTGCTTTGTGGCATTAAACTGGGGTTAACTTTTCTTTCTTTGTTTTCCTACCTTAGGCCCAACAGCACTGAAAGAGGAGAGAGAAGTACTGAATGAAACTGAAGAGAAAGATCAGTTTGAGAATCTTCATGATTTCATAACTGGAGAAAAATCATTTTGTTCCTTACAATCAGAAAATACATCTGCACAAAAAAGAGCTCAAAGGGAAAGAACTAGGAGTTTTTTAACTTAATTACAGTGTGGAAAGAGTTTCATTGAACAAGGAGAATTTAAAGTCCACAAGAAAATTCACACCGGAGAGAGAGGCATTTCATCTGCCAACAGTGTGGAAAATTATGGGTCATCCAGTTATGACGGGGCGAATAAATAAGTTTATCTTTGTTGGAACTATCTTTGACTACGCCACTCCAATTTATTCTGGGTAGGAGATCCCAAGGTCACAATTAAGGGGGTCCCGCACGGCTATCCAAATAAATGAATATACTCCAGGCAGAATTACTATAAATCATTCACTTTATTAAATACAATAAATTATTCGTATCTGAGTTTGCTCACAAGCTGACAAGTGATGCTCATATGAGCTGGAAGTACAAAAGTTTAGAGGGTGACAACACTTCCAAAAATCATACCAAACACTACAATAGCAAAAAGAAAGAAAAAGAAAATACAATAAACCCAAAGGGAAATCACAATTGGCTTACACAGCACACAGACTCTTACAAAAAAGAAAATGCAGACACTCTTGACACCCCACACTTGTGCATGCGGAAGTGAATGTAACCCTCTTCTGTAATCACACTGAGCAATACTATATGTCAAGGTTTCGACGGAGCACAACAGAATTGTCAAAATAAAGAGATACAAACAAAGACACAAGTCATGGGCAACACGCAAAATGTACTAATTCACAAAACAAAATACAAAATAAAATATATGAAGGTGGGAAAAACAGTGATCAATTGAGCTGGACTGGGAAACTCTAAAAAGAGAAAACAGCATTAAACAGCCAGACACAATTTGTCAATCCATATTGGACAATCCAACCTTTCCTTAAACAGAGCAATTAAACAATAACCATAAAGGAAAACAACAACGACAACCCTTACGATTTCAAATAGAAACCATTATCTATAAATTTATTGCAATCAATATTAAAATGCTAGCTATCTTAGCCACCCCATAAAAGTTAAAAATAGATACCTTTACACGTTTATCTGATCACACACATACACCGTTACAGGGCTATAAATCACCACACGCTTCCTAAAAGAAGGAAACGCTTTTAGCATTTGTATAAAAGGATTACAAATGAGTGCGTACAAAGATACTGTTAATTTTACACAATAAAATGACCTACCATAGATCGTCAATCCCCACGTGCAATATACTGTGCTGCTCATTCAGCATTTACCACTCATCCAGCCCAAATTAACGAGCCTGAGAAACTTAAAGGCATGTCCAATTAAAATATATATATATATACCTCTACGAAAGACAATATAAGTCATTTTACCATCAAATTAACTTTAACAGATGTTAATGTTAACACTCACGTGCACTATATAGTGGTGTTCGTTCAGCTTCCACAAGTGATTCACTTTAGGATTACCAGTACAAAAACGTCTAAGGCACACCTCTAAAATCATCTGTAAAAGCAATTATAGTTTAGCACTCCAAAAAAAAAAAAGGAATAACATGCCACAAAACAAGAGAAAGCCTACCAGAGATTGTTTTTCCAGCGACGGAAAACCACCTGCACGCCAAACAATTGAAATGCCACTCATCTATTAATCGGAAGCACGCATTTAAAGGGGATCCTGCCTATCACCGCAGGTACAACATCACCTCCTAGTGGCTTGGCTACATATACCCCAACTTTTTAATGGCCACCGTCCCGGTGATCCACCGCAAGTAACTCCTACTGCCAAGGTCTAAAAGGGATAGTAAGAGCACTAACCTCGGCTATTCCAATAGACCCATTTTGTGCTATGGACTGAGGAAGGTGAAAAGGATTTGGGTGTCGGCCTGCTGTCCTACGATTGGAACGCCTAGGAAGAGGACTCTTTACTCCTGACTGGCCAACTGGCTGATCTAAGCGACACTCTATAGAATCATCTACATTAATAAATAAGTCGGACTCAAACTCCTGCATGGCTGCTGGAGGCTCCACTCTTGGGGGTTCTCTTATTCTGGTTGGAGAACCATACCTTACTGTCCCTACGCCGCTGTCACTATGGCCAGATGACTGTGGACCAGACTCAGCCTGGACATTAACTCTAGTATGGACCACCACTACTTGTGGTGGACTTCCCACTTCCATATCCTCAGAACTTGCTTCACTAGAGGGATGAACAGAGGAGAACGATATATTGCCACTAGACAGACGAGGTTCATCTATGCCATGGGGAACTACTTTAAGCTCTGAACGATGCATAACCTTATTAGGACCATCTTTTCCATGAGGCCTAATTTTATACAACGTCCCTACTTCATCAGCACCACTCACGATTTCAAATACAGTAGAACTCCAGATATCTTGGATCTTATGGCGACCCTGAAAGTGATTTCTACAATAAACTAAGGTGCCTGGGGGCAAAATAGGTATCGACTCAGGGAAGTTAGCCCTACGCCGCTCTGCCGAAGTCTCCAACTGCCTTCGGGCACTAGTATAGATGGAAGTCAAATACTCCTGATGCTGAGCAACCCAGTCTGATGGAGTACACTCTACCTCAACTTCATCATTACCGCCAAGCAAATGGTCGACGGGTAATTTAGGCTTCTGCCCAAACATCAGCTCATAAGGAGAATGTTGAGTGGACTGGTGCACAGTTGTATTATATGCGAAAAGAAGCTGTGGCAACAATTGAGGCCACTTTCGTTTCTGTTCTGATGGCAATGCACGAAGCAGATCATGTAACGTCCGATTAAATCTCTCGCATTGGGCGTTACCCTCCGGATGATATGGAGTCGTTCTGCTTTTTGTAATGCCATACAGGTTGCACAAACGCCTCAGCAAGTCTCCCTCAAAGCTGCGCCCCTGGTCGGAGTGAATTCTTTTTGGCACTCCATACACGTAGAACCACTTCTCTGTTAAGATCTTAGCCACTGTACTTGCTCTTTGATCAGGTGTAGGAAAAGCTTGTGTAAATTTGGAAAAGACATCAGTTACGACTAAAACATTCTCCTGCCCATTACTAGCACGGTCCAAGACTGTAAAATCGATTGCAATGATTTCCAGTGGTCTGCTAGCTAACAAACTCCCCAAAAATGTTCTCACTCTGGGTTGTGAGGCCTTAGCCACGCTACAACGCTCACACTCAGTGCACCATTTCTTTACATCTTGCCACATATTAGGCCAATAGCACCTTTGGCGTATAAGAGCTGTAGTGCGCTCAATGCCTTGATGACCATGATTGTCATGCAGGTAAGTGAACACCTCTCCTTGAAGCCCCTTAGGCAATAACAACTGCCACACCAACTCTCTAGAAGGCGGTATCTGAACTAACCTGTACAGGACACCATCCTTCTCACGCACCCGAGGCCACTGCTTTACCAACTGTTGAACCTCCCTTGGCATCTCCTTTAACTCAGCAACTGAAGGAGGCTGCCCCTGTACCCAAAATTTCAGAAAGACCTTAATACATGGATCGGCAGCCTGCAATGCTCTCAGATCAGCCCTGTTCCGAGCAGGGACAGCATCCACCATTGATGCTTCCACCACCTGGGGGCCCAGCCCAGGTGGTCTCTCCTGCGTAGAAATTAATGAAGGAACAGCAATACCTGGTGGCACATGGACAGATTGATCTACAGAGCGTAAAGGGAGCCTTGAAAGTGCATCTGCATTTCGATTTGCTGTACCTGGACGGTACTTGATCTCATACTCAAATAAGGCAAGTTGAGAAACCCAACGCTGTTCGACCGCCCCCAATTTTGCTGACTCAAGATAACGCAATGGGTTATTATCAGTGTAAACAGTCACCTTATTACCCAGGAGATATTCTCTGAACTTTTCTGTCATTGCCCATTTAAGAGCCAAAAGCTCCAGTTTCATGGAACTATAGTTAGTCATATTCCTCTCACTTGGCCTAAGTCCTCGACTAGCGAAAGCAATTGGTCTCCGAAGCCCTCCCTGTTCTTGAGATAGGACCGCACCCAGGCCTAAATTACTGGCATCCGTTTCTAGGATAAAAGGACGAGCAAAATCAGCATATCCTAAAACGGGAGCCTGGATTAGTCGTTCTTTTAAGTCACTAAATGACTTTTCACAAGTGTCATTCCAATGCTGTTCAAAGGAACTCTGCCCAAGAAATGCAGCCCGCTTTCGGGTACCCTGTAAAACCCCAACTAATTTATGCAAGGGAGCCGCTAATCTTGCAAACCCCTCCACAAACCGACGATAATATGACGCAAATCCAAGAAATGACCGTAGCTCCCTTACCGAATTAGGACGGCTCCATTCTGCGACAGCCCTGATTTTTTCGGGATCAGTTGCCACTCCACCTGCTGAGATAACATGACCCAGGTATCCTACCTCAGTTTGGAAAAAATGACACTTCTTCAACTTTAGCTTCAAATTGTAAGTTTGAAGCCGGCTCATTACCATCTCTAACCGCTCAAGATGTTGATCAAATGTACTAGAAAAAATTACGATATCATCTAGATATAACAAAAGAGCCTGAAGACTCTGATCGCCAAAAATGCGCTCCATGAGCCGTTGAAAAGTACTTGGCGCATTGCATAACCCAAAGGGCATACGATTGAATTCAAATAGCCCAAAGGGTGTGCAAAACGCTGTCTTTTCCCGATCCTGAGGGGCTACGGAAACCTGATTATAGCCGCTAGCTAGATCCAATGTACTAAACCATTTGGCCCCACTAAGCGCATCCAACGTTTCCTCTATTCGAGGCAGAGGAAAAGCGTCCTTACGAGTTTTTGCATTAAGTTGACGATAGTCTACGCATAGCCGAATAGAACCATCCTTTTTCTGAACTACCACTATAGGTGAGGCATATGGACTACAACTAGGCTTTACTATACCTTGTTCAACCAACTCTTGAATATGAGTTTTAACAAGATCATATTGTGAAGGGGGCAGACGGCGGTACCGCTGTCGTATGGGTGCCTCATCTAGCAATGGAATAGTATGCTGAAGTAAATCAGTGCAGCCCAAATCTCCATCACCCTGACTGAATACATGAGCATATTTCTTAAGTAAAACTTGGACTTGCTGGTGTTCTGAACAAGACAACGTAGGCCAAGTGAGATGGGAAAAATCTGTATTAGGATTACTGTCAACTTCAGCTGACTGAATAAGTGCCACCTTCTCAGAATCATCATTCTGTACATGAAACTGGACAGAGGATTTCAAAACAGTTGACTGAACCATATGTAACTCTCCAAGTATGGTCTTTGGCCACAGCCAACGATCCTGACTCCCCACATTAATGACTGGCACCTTAACCATCCCACTGGCAACGGCAAGGCAAGCAGATGGAACCAAAAGGTCCCCTGGCAAGCGACCATCTACAACGGACACTGGCTCTAAGAAGCAGGTATTGAATGTGGCTCCTAACCCTTGATGGCAAGACGCAGAAACTAGTTTCAGGGTACCTGCTGGCACTCGCACAGCCGGACCCCTCTGAATTCGAGCTGGACCCACATACCCAGTTTCTAGAGCACGTTCCCGGAGTTGACACTCAGAAAAAGCTCTCTGCCATACTTTCCCTGCGTGAATGGAAACATCCTCAAATAACCTAGCCCCATGCTCCAAAAACAATTCTTGGTAACAACTGCTAATAATGTTCATTCCCAACAATCCAGGCACCTGTTCTCTCCTCGACTGGGTAGCAGGATCAGAAGAGTTTTTAACTACTAAAATGCCCATTTTGGGTAAAGTCTTACCAAGTATGCCTACGGTAGTCTCCAAATACCCCAAATAAGGAATATCCAGACCATTGGCTGCTTTAAGCTTAAGCCACTGACACGGTTGCAACTGAAACTGGAGCTGAGGTTGCAAATATTGCTCATAGAATTGCTGGGTAATCGTGGTCACCATAGATCCTGTGTCTAACAGGCATACTATAGTGACCCCGCCAATCATGATCTCTACTGTTGGGCATGTACCTAAAAGTCGAAACTCATCTACAAAGTCGCCGCCCAAAGATTCCCCACCCGGCGCATGGGCCATGCTGCCGGGGGGCACTAGTTTTCCGACGACTGAGTAGAAGACCTAGGCCCTGCAGATACCCTTGACGTCATACCTAATTCAGTTTTACAAAATCTTGCAATGTGGCCTGGTTGATTACAACGCAAGCATATAGGTCTACCATCTGGGTGATAACGATACTGCTGGCTACAAGCCCCAACCCTTGGAATGGAAGAAACTGGTGGCAAGGGGGCTCCTGAAACAGCCTGAGGAACAGAGGACTCTAAACGCTTAAGAATAGTATCTAACTGAGCCTGCTGTTTATGAAGGCTTTCTTTGACTTCCGTCAACTCATCTGTGGGCTTACTTAAAATGGCATTAGACTGTGCTGAAAGGTCTGTAACATTAGTGATGCTAAAAGACTGTGCACGAGGTCGTTGTGCACAGGGATTTTCACCCTCCTCCACCCAACGCAAGGCTTCCTTTCGGGCATCTAGAAAGCTCAAGGTAGGGTCTAATCTAACTTGACGCCGCAACTCACGACGAAGCATGTTATCTCTTACAAATTCAATAAACTGATCTCGCAGAACAGTATCAGAGTTAGCAAAACATGCTGGATCCTTCCGTTTAATAACATCCATAAGTGACATGAGAGCATGAGAATACTCTCTCAGGGATTCTCCTTCAAGTTGTCGTCGCTGGAAGAACTGCTTCTGAAGACTAATATAAGACTGCGAACACCCGTAAATGCTAATCAGGACATTAAAGATTTTTTCAGGGTCATCTCGCTCAGAAACTGGACGAAACCTAATCTCTGTCCTAGCTTCGCCATCCAGTAGATCAAAAATTGCCAAAGCCTGCTCAGCACGTAACATTGGGCGCATAGATAAATGACGTCGTGCCTCCTCGACCCAATCCTCTACGGTCAAAGAGTCCTGGGATATTTTCCCAGAAAATCTAGGGCATTTGCGTTCCCTGGGTATATAAACATAACGTTCTAGGGTACCTACAGGACTTGCTATAGACGCACCATCTGTAACACAAGCACTGGCCGAGGGGGGCTGCTGTTGCCCCATCGAAAGAACATCTGAAGAAACAGAGGATGAACTCTGGCTTACCTCTGACCTAAGTCTTGCATTTTCTACCTGAAGTTGTTGCACCAATTCAGTAAGTGCCCTAAGCTGAGCTGCCGTATCCTCATCTGCCATCCTAACAGAAAAAGAAAACAAAAGAAAGAAAAACAAAAAACAAAACTCCAAACAGTATGTACACCAAAAAAAAAAAAAAAAATGCAGTAGAAGATCGAAGTTTTCTTCAGGCTTGACCACGATGACCATCCACTGGAATCCTTGACCACTGTTTTCCCACCTTCCAAAAAAAACAAACATACAACAAAAAAAAATAATAATAATTTAAGCCCAGACTGTAAGAAACAAACAAACAGAAAATAGTAATAATGCCTTTAGGAGCCAGATCCTGCCGACTACGCCAAATATGACGGGGCGAATAAATAAGTTTATCTTTGTTGGAACTATCTTTGACTACGCCACTCCAATTTATTCTGGGTAGGAGATCCCAAGGTCACAATTAAGGGGGTCCCGCACGGCTATCCAAATAAATGAATATACTCCAGGCAGAATTACTATAAATCATTCACTTTATTAAATACAATAAATTATTCGTATCTGAGTTTGCTCACAAGCTGACAAGTGATGCTCATATGAGCTGGAAGTACAAAAGTTTAGAGGGTGACAACACTTCCAAAAATCATACCAAACACTACAATAGCAAAAAGAAAGAAAAAGAAAATACAATAAACCCAAAGGGAAATCACAATTGGCTTACACAGCACACAGACTCTTACAAAAAAGAAAATGCAGACACTCTTGACACCCCACACTTGTGCATGCGGAAGTGAATGTAACCCTCTTCTGTAATCACACTGAGCAATACTATATGTCAAGGTTTCGACGGAGCACAACAGAATTGTCAAAATAAAGAGATACAAACAATGACACAAGTCATGGGCAACACGCAAAATGTACTAATTCACAAAACAAAATACAAAATAAAATATATGAAGGTGGGAAAAACAGTGATCAATTGAGCTGGACTGGGAAACTCTAAAAAGAGAAAACAGCATTAAACAGCCAGACACAATTTGTCAATCCATATTGGACAATCCAACCTTTCCTTAAACAGAGCAATTAAACAATAACCATAAAGGAAAACAACAACGACAACCCTTACGATTTCAAATAGAAACCATTATCTATAAATTTATTGCAATCAATATTAAAATGCTAGCTATCTTAGCCACCCCATAAAAGTTAAAAATAGATACCTTTACACGTTTATCTGATCACACACATACACCGTTACAGGGCTATAAATCACCACACGCTTCCTAAAAGAAGGAAACGCTTTTAGCATTTGTATAAAAGGATTACAAATGAGTGCGTACAAAGATACTGTTAATTTTACACAATAAAATGACCTACCATAGATCGTCAATCCCCACGTGCAATATACTGTGCTGCTCATTCAGCATTTACCACTCATCCAGCCCAAATTAACGAGCCTGAGAAACTTAAAGGCATGTCCAATTAAAATATATATATATATACCTCTACGAAAGACAATATAAGTCATTTTACCATCAAATTAACTTTAACAGATGTTAATGTTAACACTCACGTGCACTATATAGTGGTGTTCGTTCAGCTTCCACAAGTGATTCACTTTAGGATTACCAGTACAAAAACGTCTAAGGCACACCTCTAAAATCATCTGTAAAAGCAATTATAGTTTAGCACTCCAAAAAAAAAAAGGAATAACATGCCACAAAACAAGAGAAAGCCTACCAGAGATTGTTCTTCCAGCGACGGAAAACCACCTGCACGCCAAACAATTGAAATGCCACTCATCTATTAATCGGAAGCACGCATTTAAAGGGGATCCTGCCTATCACCGCAGGTACAACATCACCTCCTAGTGGCTTGGCTACACAGTCTTTCACATTTTTAACACACTCTGTTAACTTTGCTAAGTTAGAAGTTTCATCTGGTCTTGTTGAAATATATAGTTGGGTGTCATCAGCATAACAATGGAAACTAATCCCATATTTCCTAACAATATTACCGAGGGGTTACATGTAAATTGAAAATAGTAGAGGACCTAGGACAGATCCTTGTGGCACTCCATACTTTACTGGTGATAACTGCGATGACTCCACGTTTAAATAAACAAAGTGATAGCGATCGGACAGGTATGATCTGAACCATCTTAAAGCCTGCCCTTGAATACCTGTATAGTTTTGTAATAGATCTATGAGTATTTCATGATCTATAGTGTCGAATGCAGCGCTAAGATCAAGTAAAACTAGTAATGAGACGCAGCCTTGATCTGACGCAAGTAATTTGTGATTTTTACAAGTGCAGTTTCTGTGCTATGATGGGGCCTGAACCCTGACTGAAATTTGAAATTCTTCAAAGAGATTATTATTTTGCAAGAAGGAGCACAATTGAGCGGACACAACTTTTTCTAGAGTTTTAGACATAAATGGAAGATTAGAAATGGGTCTGTAATTTGCCAGTTCACTAGGGTCTAGCTGTGGTTTCTTAATTAGAGGTTTAATGACCACCAGTTGGAATGGTTTTGGGACGTGACCTAAAGATAACGATGAATTAACAATATTAAGAAGCGGTACTTCTGCTACAGGTAACAATTCTTTTAGTAATTTAGTGGGTACAGGATCTAATAGGCATGTTGTTGCTTTAGATGTGGTGAAAAGTTTATTTAATTCTTTCTGTTCTATAGTTGTAAAGCACTGCAGTTTTTCTTCGGGTGTAATGACTAATGTTGAAGTATCAGTTGTTGTAGTATCTATATTTGTTATTGTATTTCTAATGTTGTCTATTTTATCAGTAAAGAAATTCATAAAGACATTACTATTAACCTGTGCAGGAATATTCAGGTCAGGAGGTGTTTGGTTATTTGTTAATCTAGCCACTGTGCTAAATAAAAACCTTGGATTGTTTTGGTTTGTTTCTATGGCTCTAGCAGCTTTTAAAGCCCGTCTATAGCTGGACATACTGTTTTTCCATGCAATTCTAAAAACTTCTAAGTTATTTTTCTCCATTTACGCTCAAGATTACGAGTTTCTTTTTTTGAGAGAATGGGTATTACTGTTGTACCATGGCACAGTATGTTTTTCTCTAACCTTTTTTAGCTTGATTGGGGCAAAAGCTTCTAATGTATTAGAGAAGATAGTGCCCATGTTACTAGTCATTTTGTCTAGTTCATGTTTATTTATGGGTGCACAGAGCAGTTGAGATAAATCAGGCAGGTTATTTGTGAACCTATCTTTGGTAGCAGGAACAATAGTTCTACCAGAAAGACTCGGGAGAATTTATACTATACCGATTACATTTATGTAGAAGCTCAGCAAGCAATCCGGTTCTTTGGCGTAGGCCCCGTTCGTAACTCGTATTCCGAGGGTACGGAAACAGCGAGTCCCGCCTGAAGACGAAGGCGGGGGCGCCGCTAACCCCCCGCGGAGTCAGGAAAGGGGCCAACTGGTGATGGTGGGGATTGAGGAAGACAATCTGAAGTCTTCGCGAAGAAGGGGATAGCCTGATTGATGGATGTGGTAATAGAGGGATGACCCAGCTTGGTAGAATAGAGGAGTTGGAGGAGAGATTCCATCTTGGTGGAGGTGGGGAGGATGGAGGTGCAGGAGCAACAGCATCTGCGAACTCAGACATGGTAAGCGCTACCCTTTAAAGCTACAGTAAAGATATGATTGGAAGATGAGGAGGTAATTAGTGACGCGAACGATTGAGTCTTCCTGCCAGAACTTGCGCTAGCTTCATTTCTACCAGAAAGACTCGGGAGAATTTATACTATACCGATTACATTTATGTAGAAGCTCAGCAAGCAATCCGGTTCTTTGGCGTAGGCCCCGTTCGTAACTCGTATTCCGAGGGTACGGAAACAGCGAGTCCCGCCTGAAGACGAAGGCGGGGGCGCCGCTAACCCCCAAAGATAGGTGGACTTAAGGATCCACCAGAACGGGGCCCACCCCCAAAGGACGGTTTTAAAATTACCTTATGGTCGTGAATCCTGGGGTTCCTGGCTTAGATGGAGAAAGAAAGAGAACAAATTAGATTTAGATGAGTGCCATTCATGGTTAACTTAAAGAACCACTAGCTGTTGTTTTTTTTTTTTGAAAATGAACATATGCTCCTGGTATCCTTGATTGCGACGTGAAACAGGACCATCCTTTGATTAAACACGTGGCCCACAGGCCGTCTTTGATAGAACGCATGGGCCACGGGCATCTTTTGATAGAACGCTTGGGCCACAGGCCATCTTTTGGTAGAACACATGGGCCACAGGCCATCTTTTGATAGAACACATGGGCCACAGGCCATCTTTTGATAGAACACATGGGCCACAGGCCATCTTTTGATAGAACGCTTGGGCCACAGGCCATCTTTTGATAGAACACATGGGCCACAGGCCATCTTTTGATAGAACGCTTGGGCCACAGGCCATCTTTTGATAGAACACATGGGCCACAGGCCATCTTTTGATAGAACACATGGGCCACAGGCCATCTTTTGATAGAACGCTTGGGCCACAGGCCATCTTTTGATAGAACACATGGGCCACAGGCCATCTTTTGATAGAACACATGGGCCACAGGCCCTCTTTTGATAGAACGCATAATAGAATACACAGCCCTCTTTTGATAGAACGCATGATAGAATACACAGCCCTCTTTTGATAGAACGCATGATTGAATACGCAGCCCTCTTTTGATAGAACGCATGATTGAATACACAGGCCATCTTTTTTTAAAGATTTATTTTTTGGCCTTTTTGCCTTTATTATGATAGGACAGATCAGATAGGACAGGAAGCGAAGTGGGTGAGAGATAGGGGGCAGGAACGGGAAAGGTCCTCGAGTCGGGATTCGAACACGGGACGCCCGTAGCGCAACAGCGCTATATGTCGGCGCGCTAACCACACGGCTATTGGCGCCGACACACAGGCCATCTTTTGATAGAACGCATGATTGAATACACAGCCCTCTTTTGATAGAACGCATGATTGAATACACAGGCCGTCTTTTGATAGAACGCATGGGCCACGGGCCGTCTTGATAGCTTGGTATTTATAATTACGATAGCGCATGAAGGCAGCATAAGCTGCAGCCACTTGAACCTGTAGCGTGTACAGCTGTTTGACAGACGTATAACCCGCAGGCCATCTTGCTTTAGTAGCTAGCCATACAATTCGTGAAAGTGCCAACCGCTTTGGCAAAACACCACCACCAGTAGAAAAAATAGGATTTACCTAGATCGAGGCTGGAGAGCTTGCTGGGCTTCGAGGATGGAGGTACGGGAGCGATAGCATCGGTGAGCACCGCGGGTTCGTGTCGACGCTCGGCCGCTCGGCTCTCTCCGGCTCGGGTTGGCGCGTGTAGCGCGAGCGCGCTGGCGATCATAGCCTCATGCCGCCGCTTGAGCAGCTCGAGCTCACAGATTCGCCGGACTGGGCTCTAGCCGCTGCTTCTGTCTACCGCCGCCAGTGAGACGACGATACATTGTTACGGCTCCTGCGCCGCAAACACATCCGCAGAGGGGGAGAGCCGCACGGTTCACGTTAAACTATGCCGACAGCCGTTTTTAAAGTAACCATGGTATCCGTGATAAATCCTGTCAGTTTGAGAGAGTTAACAGCTCCGCTCCTTGCAACTGCGGCTGGAATCCAGTTTCACGGCTGTGTGCTGGAGCAACAGCATCTGCGAACTCAGACATGGTAAGCGCTACCCTTTAAAGCTACAGTAAAGATATGATTGGAAGATGAGGAGGTAATTAGTGACGCGAACGATTGAGTCTTCCTGCCAGAACTTGCGCTAGCTTCATTTCTGCCCAGACGATAGCGCGGAGCTATATAGTTAACATCAGTGATACGCAGCATGCACGATACGAGGAAATGATCGGTAACATCATCGCTTTGAGGTACGATATCTATATCAGTAAGATCAAGTCTGTGCGATATAATTAGATCTAGTGTATGATTAAAACGATGAGTGGGCCCAGTGACGTTTTGTTTGACTCCAAAAGAGTTTAACGCAGGTCAGTAAAAGTCCTAACGCATCATTTGTATTATCAACATGAATGTTAAAATCTACAACAATTAATGCTTTATCAAAATTAACCAATAGGTCTGAGAGGAAATCTGCAAATTCTTTTAAGAAATCTGTATACGGCCCTGGAGGTCTAGTAGCCAGAGCAAGAGATAGGATAGATTTATTTTGAATTTCTGACAGAGTAACATTAAGGGTAAGTACTTCAAATGAATTAAACCTTTACCCTGTTTTCTGAGTAACATTGAAAATATCACTATAAATTGTTGCATGCATGCTTATAACAGTAGTTTGGTGGAGTAGACTCATTAAGACCAATATAATCGTTTGGTTTTAGCCAGATTTCAGTCAAGCATAGGACATCAAAGCGATTATCTGCGATCATTTCATTTATAATAAGTGCTTTGGGTGCGAGTGATCTAATGTTTAGGAGCCCAAGCTTTAAAAATTGTTTTTGTTCATTTATTGTGCATTTTTCTGGTTTAATCACGATTAGATTTTTTCTAGATCCTGCATTAAATTTTTGTTTTGACCTCACTATTCGAGGAACAGTCACAGTCTTTATAGATTGGACAGCACCAATACTATTGTTTAAATGTGCATAACAAAAGCCATCATCGCAAATATTTGAAGAATTGCTTACTAGTCAAATGGAGCACAGCGTCCTGGAGATGTTGTCCGACAGCAGTTCTGCTCCGACTCTGCTGGGGTGCAGGCCATCAGCACGGAAAAGCCTAGGACGCTCCCAGAAAAGATTCCAATTATTAACAAAGAGCAGTTTCTGTTCTTTACACCATGACAACAACCATTCATTTAGAGCAAAAAGTCTACTGAACCTTTCGTGTCCACGTCGATACGTGGGAAGCGGTCCTGACACGATGATGTGCTGCGTACCATCTCGATCAGGCTCCCGAAATCCCTCTACCGGAGGTGGTGGAGGCGGGGAGGTCCTGGCCCGGGCCTGGCTCGCGTTTTCCTCTGCTGCTGCACCCAGGGTCCGTGGTGTCCCGGCACCGGAGTGAACGACATCTGGGAGGATCGCGTCCTGGGTGCGCCTGACCTGTGCAGAGAATCACACGGGATAGAGGTTATGGGAGTGTTAGAATCAAGCTGTACACTCACCCGGGCAGACATGAGTGCAGCCTTTCGTTTGTGCAGCTCGATCTGCCTAGCCAGCAACCCATGGATCTGCTTCTCCACGGCCTCCAGCTCCACCAGCACCGAGTGCAGCTCGAAGGTGTCTTCAACTGCATTCAAAGGTAGACACAAATTCGCTATTAAAGCAAGTAACAGTGAGTAAACAGTTGAAATGTGTGTGAATAGAGAATAAACAATGTATGCAAGATTAGCCGCGACCGTGCTGGCAATGCTAAACGGGCTATATGCTAACTTAGTAGCAGACTCGGGAAAGCAAAAATAAAAACTAATGATAGCAAGGCGTTCCGATTGTTTTTGTTGTACCACACGACGGGTATATTCACATGTTATGAAAAACAAAAATGATGGTGTATAGAATTGTTTTTAGGTTTAAAAAATAGAAAATAGTAATTTGACTCGACGGAGCTTCAACTCAAGGTGTGCGCTACGACAAACAGGAAGTGATGTCAATTTAATTTATATGGGTATTATATTTATATTAATTAACATGAACAATATTTATAAAGCATTTATTAAGGTTTATTAATAATAAATGCAAAACTTGGTAATACATTATGGAAATTAGAAATTTTACCTGGTAACATTAGTGTGTATTAGTTTGAAGTGGGAAAACAAGAAAAAAAAAGTTGTATCATGTATAATTTTAATTTGTATAGAATTAGAGTAACATATGTAACGAGGTTTTAGTGTATTTGTTTGTGAAGAGATTTTGTGTTAAAGTAAGATTTTTGACAGAGCAATGTGGAAGGTGTAGGAATCCTGGTCGAGCAACGTACAAAACAGAAATGGCCATATTCCAAAGAAACAAAAGGACCCTCTTTCTCAGTCAAAATGCTGACACATGACCATCACATGATGATCACCAGACACTAATTGTATGGACCGCTTTTGTCGAGATCTGCGTCTTACGCATCCAGAGAGAAGAAAACGCTCTCTGTCTCAGAGCACCTAAGAAACAAACCTCCAGTCTTCTGAAATAAAGCTGGCATGGCACATGATGCGTCCAGCGTGACTCACGTGGTTTTTCGGACTTCCTGTCCCCCTCTCCTCTGACATTCCAAAACACCCCGTCTCTCAATAGAGATACGTACACTGCAAAGACAAACTTTAAGAGACAATCAACTTATTAGTATTGCTATTAGAGCAACAGTATGTTCTCTTTTATATGCCTGCTGTGTTTTATGTGATGATTGGAGTTTAATTTATGCATTGAAATAGTTTATTGAAGTTAATAACAAAAGTTGCAGAGAAATCCATATCCTAATAAGTTACGTACCAGAAGGAATTACAGGACGGAAAGGGGGTGGCGTGACCCGCCCCTTTAGCAATGCCATTGGATCCCAGCATCGTGGGACGTGCCCTAGCGGCCCGTTTAAAACTTCATGTTCCTAACAGAACTAAGCGAACTAAGCAAGAACTCAGAGAACTCAGAGCTCCCAGCTCTCGCCTCTCGCCTCACGCCTTTCGCCTCTTGTGGTTTGAGTGCTTTTCCATCTGCGCTCGACCACTCGACCAAGCACGCGACGGTGCCATCAAAACTCTACAGAACAAACTGAAACTTCGTGACTGCCAAACTCTTCAAAGTCTCGCAACTCTGATACAGAAGAGCTCCGAACGCATCAACCTGCGTAACCAGGCAACCGAAAGATCGGCTCCAGCAACCCAATCCTCAACTTCGAAGGATCTCCCAAAGACTTCATCGACCAGCAACCAACCAGAACTTTCGCTCAGACGAGCCCCCGGAACCCCCGTTCCCGGCACTAATGCAAGTAACAAGATCTCTCTTTACTTCGCTGAAACTGGTGCAAAATACTCCCTAAGTAGTTAAAAGCTAAGTCTCTGCTTTTGTGATTTTCTAAGGTTGCGATCTAAGAACTAGTTAAGATACTAGAACATTTGGGGTTCTCTTCAACTCAGTAATTTCTCATCCCCGGAACTGTATGAGTGTGAATGTGTGAATGTGTGTGTGTGTGTGTGTGTGTGTGTGTGTGTGTGTGTTTATTTGTGTTTTAGTAGAGATTAGTGTTGTGTCTTAGAGTAGTTCAATAAATCATTGTTTCATTAAAAGAAGTGTCTTGACTTTATGTTCACAAAAGTTCTATCTGTGTTTAGATCAAGCTACCTCAGCTTTAAAATTTCCTAACGTAATATTTTGGTTTATTTGTGATCTTGGCCAGGAACATAATATAAACCTTTTGAGCTAATACATTATGCTGAATTGACCACTTTGCTGGACGAATGGTAAAGAAGTGTAATCTATTAATTCTGAATCAATTTAATCAAGTTTCGAATCTTTCGATTCGATTCCTTATTTGAATCATTATAAATTTGAGCTAATTAATCCTTACAGATGGTGGAGAATATAACGCGAACACATCTAACTATTTGAACATAAAACAAGTCATTCTTTATGTGTATTTGTTCTATTTTATCCGGAAGAAATAGACAAAAGACAGAGAAACATTTTATTGTGTACTGTATGCTTTATTGTGGCTGCCAGTCTGGAACGAATGAAAGCGTAACTTCGAGTTGTTGTGTAAAGAATTTAAACTGCAGTAAAGTTTTAGAAATTGAGACAAAGAAAAGAAGAAAAACGAGCGTGTTCCTTGTTTTTCCCTTTCTGTCAAAAGGCCTTGCAGCTAGTGTTTTACCCTGCGTGTTCCAGAGTGAAAACTTAAGCTGACTCCCGGTTTAAGATCTTTAGGCTCGCGACCTAATGCTCTTTTACCAAATATTCACTTAAAACTAACGTTAGTGAAGTTAAGACGTGGCGCTCAGCGCGAGCACCCACACGTTGCTTTATGGGAGAAATTTTGAGATCTTAAAATTGTGTGGCTGAGTCCATATGTGCTGTGGTGTTGTTTAAACAGACAAGCACAGAATTAAGGTCCGCCGAGACCTGTGAAATATGTTGTATTAATCGCAGTAAAGCTGTGGATAAATGTGCCTCACTCTAACGAGTTGAGACAAGAATCTAAATAGTGCTTATTTGCTTTGCAATTCCGAAATGTCCTGTCATTTCATGCATTGTATTTAAGACTGCTGAACCACACGCTGGTGGTTGCCATAGAAACGCTGTGACCCGGAAATCCTAACATACCTTTTCCGGGGCAGAGTTTCGTATATAGCTAACCTAGCTAAAGCTAACGCGTGTGCATTGAAGCCTATGTAAAACCATTAGCCTTGAAAAATAGCAGTAAGCACGCAATCGGTTAGGGTGATCCATTGTGTTTGAACTCAGTGTGTATAACGTTGTTTGGGTGACTCAATCACAAGCTTTGAACTTTAACGACCATTCTGCAAACTTCTTTACTTCATATCTCTGTACACTATTCCTTGTATTTCTTCCCTCCTCCCATGTGACAGGAATATTGACAATTTTAAACTTAAATCTCTTTTTGATGCGATTGTAACAAACCATTAAAGCCCTATCATAAATCTCAAATTAAAACATTTTATTGTTTCAATTTAAGGCTCTCTCCTTTTTGACTGTTTGCATTGCCAGATTAAACTGTTACAAGCTTTATGATCAAATACTTTTTTTAAGCTGATTAATTTGAATACTTTGATCAATCTTAATAAATAATCACATCTCCTTGCCACACCGCAATTTCTGTGATTGATTTAACATTGATTATTTGTAGTCAATTTTAAGGAGGCATCATTTTAATCTGGTCACCAACTTTCATTGCCAAGGTGATAATTTATGTTAAACATTTTTTTATTTGGAAATTTTAATCTCTAATTTAAACTTCTGATTCCAATTAAAATTTTTGATTTTAATTGAACATTTTAATTTTAAGTTTAATCATAATCACATTTCCCCTTTTCAGACGGCAATGATACACTTTGAGTAGAGAAATGATCATTTCCTTGACCAATTTTTAATGAAAACTTCTAAATTATAACCAGGAACAATCATTATTGATTTGAAAACGACTCCTTTTTACAATCAATAGTTGTTCCTTTTCCCATACCTCAATGGTTTGTGTTGATTCATTTGATTACAACTGCTGACTAAAACTTTAACAAAGCGTTACAGTTTTAGTTCTCCCACAATCATTACTGAATTGAAACATCAATTTTAATTTGCAAACCAAGGCTTTAATTGTAATTGTAATAATCAAGTCTTGTCATATTCCCTGACTTGGGAGCGAAACCTCATTTCCAATTGGCTGTCTCTCTCCTCACTCTCTCTCCTTCACCTAGCTGTCCTCCTCTTGATTCGACTACTGCTGCTATTTCCTCGATTGTGCCTGTGAGAATCATAAAAGCAGAGAATTTTGGTTGTTTAAAAGACATTTAATCAATGTTCATACAACTTGAAAACGCCAATTAAACTTGTGCCTAACTCTCACTCTCCCCTCTCATCGTGGAACCCTACAGCTAAGGTCCCAACGAGTCCAGCGAGGACTGATAGGCGCCAGTCGTGAACCCGTTTCCAGAAACGCTCTGTTTGGTGTACAGTGTCAATCCTACCAGCTGCAAAGCCAATACTGTCATTGTTATTGTATATTCCCTCATCCCGGAGGGGATTATAATAACAATCATAGTCCTGGCGTGTTGAAATTCCCATTTCTGAGCACCGGATCTGGAAGCATACATCAAGTTGAAAAAAAAAAAAAACTTGACTGTACTCATTTTGGGGCCAGAAAGGTGTATTTCACTTTCCCTCTCTCTCCCAATCTCTCTCTTTCTACCTTCTTCCCAAAGTGTTCCTTTTGTGTTGTCTCTTTTCTCTCTTCTCTTTAGAAAAAGGGGGAAGCAGCCGACGACTACGCCGTTCTTTGCTGTGGGTGTTTGTTCCTCTTTCCTCTCTCTATTCTAGCTACAACACCCGTGGGTACCCCCTCGCCTCCTCCATAGCGACGCTAGCTGGAGGCGTGCACACCAGTGAACCACCTGCGGGGAGAACCACGCTCACCTCGACACAACACACCCAAAACCCACTTACACCCGACACCACCACACTCACACCACTGTTTTGGTTTTGTTTGTTTGTTTTGTTTGTTTGTTCTACTTTCTACAGGTCTGTGTCAGTCAGTGGTCTGGTCTTTCCTCACGGCATCAAAACATGCCTCGCCCAACAGACCCCGTTGGTCACTGGGAGGACTTGGAAATCTGGCTAAGCGCCGTGACGGACAGCCTCTTACCCAAAGCCGCCGAAGCTGTCAAACACCAGACACAAGACCAACTGGACAACAACATAACAGGCATCATGAAACATGATCCAGGTCAGAGCTACGGACACAAAGAGCTAGCAAAGATCACTGGCTCCCTGAGTCACACCCTCATCGCCTCCCTCAAACGGAGCGACAGACAAGCCGCCTATCTCCAGCAGGAGCTGAAACGCGCACAGCGACGCATCGAGCAGCTAGAGCTGGAGGCTCAAGATCAACGGGAAGGGTCCAACGAGACGGATCCCAGAGCAACTGAGGAGATTGCTAGACTACAAGAAACTCTAGCTAACAACACACAAGAAATGGAGCAAGCAAAGTCAGCCCGCGCCGAACTCAGCGACGAGCTACAGTACGCCGAGCAGCTACTGGAAAAGGCAAGGCTGGACTTCAGAGACAAGAACAGCAGAATTAAAGCCCTCGAAACACATCTGAACGAGGCAAGAACTGAGATAAGTTACCGCACTCAACAACTTGACGACATGAAAGAGGAATTGGACAGTGTCAAAAACGAACTCATACATGCTTATGAACTGCGCCCTGAGCCAACCAGGACGCGACGGGCCCCTGCCTCACCCCTGCTAAGCAGGCCCGGGTCCCATGTTCCTGAAACGTCACGTGAGAAAAAGGCGGAGGGAGCAACTTTGAAACCCTCACCAGCTCCCTCTGAAGAAACCTACTTCACACCCAAGCTACGAGAACTCCCCAAGGCCAGCCATAACCCATCACATGGCATGGACCTCAAAGACCTTGACAAGCTGACCCGAAACATCAGCAAATTCACCCCGAGTGTGCCAGATGGTCAAGACGTCCACTCTTACTTGAATGATGTCGATTTTCACTTAGAAATGAGACCCAACATTACTGACAAAGACAGACTTTATGTGCTGCGAACGACATCCAGCCCTGAAGTGCGGAGTTTCCTGGACCGACAGCCTTCTCACACAAAGAATGACTACCAATCGCTCCGCCAAGCCCTCATCAAGGAATTTGCAGTCCCAGAATCAGAGCAAGGACTGGTGGCCGCCCTGGAGACAAAACAGGGTCGTCATGAATCCTCCCAGGCATACTATAGCCGGCTTAGAGAAGCATACTTCGGAGCTCGCAATGAACCTGACATGGAGCAGGACATGAACTTTAAGACTCTCTTTCTGAGAAATCTCCATCCTGCGGTAAGCCACCACCTTGGCGTCCTTGCATGCCCACAAACAATGACGTCTCAACAGCTGCGAGACCTGGCGCACAAAGCCTACGGCAAGCAAAAGATGGCGTCAGAAAAAGGCACCAAGTCTACTGCAGTTCTTGATTTTAACACACAATGTCAAGAAATGACCCTAGAGGGCGCCCAACACCAAGAAAGCTTCAAGCCACCTCCTAGAGAATGGAGACCATCCTCATTCAACAGAGAACGTGACTTTCACTTTGGCGCCCGACCTACACAAAGAAACGACCGCTGGGATGGACCACGCGGACGACAACACTCACCTGAACGCTACTGGGAAAAATCCTGGTACCATCCAAGACCTTGTGAGAATCGATGGGAGAGATCATGGAGCCAGCCAACCTCATCAGGAAGCTCAGGAAATGGCTCGTGGGAATCTAATGCAACCAGTCCAACAAATCGACGAAAGAACTTACAAAGATCCCACACTGATCAAGCCCAAGCTGAATCTACACATGAAGAAGAGACATTGCCGTGTTTTGATTCACAAGACCTGATGAAAATGATGATGCAAGAGTTCTTCAAACGCAAAAAGGAGGATCGGAAGTGGGAAAAGAAAGAGAAACCCACTGCGGCCTGACTAGCGACCAGACAAGAAGGCAACGACCACCTACTCCAACAAACCACACAGAACAGCACCTCTTCTCCTTACCCCAAGAACACTGTAACTGTCATAACTTCAAATGGACAAGAAAGCTTCTTTAAACATCCAGAGCAAGAGACAGAAACTGACTCAACACATGACACGTCAGATCACAGAAGCTTCCAACAAACACCTGCTGATATAACCACTCAATCACCTGAAAGTGCTGTCCTAGTCGTCTGCCACTCCTCCGAAGAACACCGAACCAGTCCTGAACTCCTACCCATCTCATCTCAAACGCCAGTCCCTCAACTCCTAGGCAATCTCACAGAGAAAGGTACAACGAGAAAGTTTTACCTCCCCATCACCATCGAAGGTCATGTCAAAGTGGAAGCCCTTCTAGACACAGGAGCCGACATCACTCTAATGTCAACTGAACTCCTTGAAAAAATTCAAAGAACTATAACTGATGGAACTTTCAAACTCCAAAGGTGCGAACTGAACCTGCAAGCATACTCAAACATGGGCCTACAGCTGAAACATGTGGCCCCAATTCACCTAACAGTGGGACCGATCAATCTCATCCACCCAGTCTACATCTCACCTCTAAACAACTATCCGCTCCTCATAGGAAAGGATCTGCTAAATCGCTTCAAACCCTTGATAGACTTTAAGCACCTGAAGTTGTGGACGCAAGTCCGTGAGCCATCGCCCTTCCAGTCAGTAGTCCCCAATGAGTCGCAGTGTCAAGCCACAGACGTTGCCTTCAATTTGCTTAGTGACAATGCAGTCAAGTCAAGGCCAAGCTCAAGTTCAACGCCAAGCAGCAAAGAACAAGGCCCTTCCCTCTGCTCACTGCAAGCGTGGGACTCAGGTCCCCCTCAACTCAGAACTGCCATAAATGTCCAAGACACTTTAGTATCTGTCGCAGTGCTAGCCCCTGGGCAGGAAAACTCAGCCGGCAACCTGAATCTCTTCAAAGCAACGAAGCACAGACACCAAAGCCTACCAAAGGACACCAGACTCAAGAAAGCAGATCACCAAGGACTTAAAGAAATTCTACATGAGTACAGGGACTCTTTTGCAAAGGACGTCCCGGACTGTGGCCCAATGAAACTGATGCCCACAGCGTAAGTCCATGACTGCCCAGACAATCACCAGGGCAATCTGAAAACGGGCGTGGTCCGGCTCAACAATGACCCTTGCCCATCACAACCATTCAATACATTTCATGCCCTCCCACCCATCCCAATGGCTACAGCTCTTACCCGCCACCAACATACCATTGGTATGCAACACCCCTCCTCCTCCCACATCAGCAGACCTACCCATTTCTGCTCACATCTTCGAACTTTACTCTCCTACGAGATCTACACTCGACTAATCCACGTCTTCAGACCTCCGCACCCTCCAATCCATTAAAAACATGCTGCATCTGCAAAACGGTGCCCTCACATATGTCTCTGAGCCCCTAACTGCGCAAAAGCTTGTAGTCCCTCAGAGCCAAAGGGGGATGAGGCTTAGGCATGCATACGATGCACCATGCGCAGTGCACTGTGGTGCCAAAACCACCTACTACCCATTCAAACAGGTGGCACAGTGGCCTGGCATACAACAAGATGTGGCAGATTACATAGAAGGATGCCTGATGTATTGCCAGTTTCAACCAAGAAACCCAAGCCACCGAGCATAACTCAAAATTGAAAAAAATGATGCAGGAAATATAGAGACATTTGGATGTAAAGCCCCATGCCATCTCCTTCGCACAAGGAACTCAGTGTCGGAAACAAAGTGTGGTATTACGGTTTCGCCATCCTTGGCAGAACACTCCCTATCGCCAGTCGGAGAAAGTCCTTACCCCACTGAAAGGAATCCCACAAGTTCTCGCCTGTTACCGACCGAACCAGAATCGGACAGAAGCGCAGCAAGGCAGTTCCTCAATAGGTTCGCCAAAAGCCGATAAAGAAACATTGGGACTCCAACCGACAGCAAAAGGGGGAAGACCAAACTCACTGACACAGACCGACAATTCATGACTATGCCTCACACTAACATGATTTCTATCCTTCTAGGTAAACACACAGCTAACTTCCTAAACACAACACAAATCACCTAAACATTCTCCTCTGCCGCACTGCTAGGACCAACCTCCGCCCAGCAGAGAGGAGCTGCTCCACACATGTGACACTTATCCTTACTGTCTAACCTCAGTCAGTGTCATTGTGTCTCTTTGTGTTTTTCTTTTTCTCCCTTTCTCTATGTGTCCCTTCCTTCTAGCCCTCATCGGAAACTTACCTAACTTTTCTTTTAAGTCTAGGCCCCCTGAAGGTGGGATTGACTCAGTACACCAAATTAGTTGCAAATCACTGCCAGAAATTTCGTTAACGATTTGAGCAACCCCGCCAAACCATGATCTTCGTGGCTAACTGTCCCGTTGTCATTTTCTATCTCCAGGTAGATGTTATGATTCGCCGCCCTGTTTCTCTGCGTAATCAGGATTACCAATAGCTAACCGCAAAGTCTACCTCTAAAGGTGTATGGCCGATTCGACCCTACGATGTTTTCCAGAACACACTACACCCTATCAGCCCCCAAAACTCTTGGGCCGACACCCGTCAGACACGGGAAGTCCTTGCCCACGCGCAGGCAGATGTGAACCACATGCTGCGCTAATTACAGAAAATGATCGTAACCCAGGCTGAATTAAGCGGGTACAACCGGCGTCCCAAACGATTATTGGGCGCCCTGCTGGGGCTGGTGCGGCTGTAGGCACTCTGTTTAACATTCTAAACCTAGCCACCTTAAAACGACATGCGAACAAACTCCAAGCTGAATTACGATTTAGCAACGTCATGAATCTTAACGAACGGTTCACAGTCGTACCAAAACGGTTACGCTCAAACGCAACGCCTAGTTACTCCCATGGCCCATGCGCTACGAGAAAGAGACTCCTCAATGGATAGCCCACCTTGAATACGATCCCATGCACTATCTGACGTAGCACCTGATCGAGCACACGTCTACACCGCCTCGTTGAACCCCCGATACGCCCGGTCAATCAAAACCGCCCAATTCGCAATAATTCTCACCGATGCGGCCCTACGTCATTTCAAGTGCCTCTAACTGTACCAGGCCAAATAACTAAATCCCTGCACCAGAATTCAGCTAGTGATGGAGATGTTGTTTGTGTCTTGTGTGCGCCTTGTTCTCTCTCTCTCTGCCTCTTGTTCCGGTGCCTGCCGATGTTCACACCAGAAACATCGCCAGCCAAAAGGGGGATGTGTAGGAATCCTGGTCGAGCAACGTACAAAACAGAAATGGCCATATTCCAAAGAAACAAAAGGACCCTCTTTCTCAGTCAAAATGCTGACACATGACCATCACATGATGATCACCAGACACTAATTGTATGGACCGCTTTTGTCGAGATCTGCGTCTTACGCATCCAGAGAGAAGAAAACGCTCTCTGTCTCAGAGCACCTAAGAAACAAACCTCCAGTCTTCTGAAATAAAGCTGGCATGGCACATGATGCGTCCAGCGTGACTCACATGGTTTTTCGGACTTCCTGTCCCCCTCTCCTCTGACATTCCAAAACACCCCGTCTCTCAATAGAGATACGTACACTGCAAAGACAAACTTTAAGAGACAATCAACTTATTAGTATTGCTATTAGAGCAACAGTATGTTCTCTTTTATATGCCTGCTGTGTTTTATGTGATGATTGGAGTTTAATTTATGCATTGAAATAGTTTATTGAAGTTAATAACAAAAGTTGCAGAGAAATCCATATCCTAATAAGTTACGTACCAGAAGGAATTACAGGACGGAAAGGGGGTGGCGTGACCCGCCCCTTTAGCAATGCCATTGGATCCCAGCATCGTGGGACGTGCCCTAGCGGCCCGTTTAAAACTTCATGTTCCTAACAGAACTAAGCGAACTAAGCAAGAACTCAGAGAACTCAGAGCTCCCAGCTCTCGCCTCTCGCCTCACGCCTTTCGCCTCTTGTGGTTTGAGTGCTTTTCCATCTGCGCTCGACCACTCGACCAAGCACGCGACGGTGCCATCAAAACTCTACAGAACAAACTGAAACTTCGTGACTGCCAAACTCTTCAAAGTCTCGCAACTCTGATACAGAAGAGCTCCGAACGCATCAACCTGCGTAACCAGGCAACCGAAAGATCGGCTCCAGCAACCCAATCCTCAACTTCGAAGGATCTCCCAAAGACTTCATCGACCAGCAACCAACCAGAACTTTCGCTCAGACGAGCCCCCGGAACCCCCGTTCCCGGCACTAATGCAAGTAACAAGATCTCTCTTTACTTCGCTGAAACTGGTGCAAAATACTCCCTAAGTAGTTAAAAGCTAAGTCTCTGCTTTTGTGATTTTCTAAGGTTGCGATCTAAGAACTAGTTAAGATACTAGAACATTTGGGGTTCTCTTCAACTCAGTAATTTCTCATCCCCGGAACTGTATGAGTGTGAATGTGTGAATGTGTGTGTGTGTGTGTGTGTGTGTGTGTGTGTGTGTGTGTGTGTGTGTGTGTGTGTGTGTGTGTGTGTGTGTGTGTTTATTTGTGTTTTAGTAGAGATTAGTGTTGTGTCTTAGAGTAGTTCAATAAATCATTGTTTCATTAAAAGAAGTGTCTTGACTTTATGTTCACAAAAGTTCTATCTGTGTTTAGATCAAGCTACCTCAGCTTTAAAATTTCCTAACGTAATATTTTGGTTTATTTGTGATCTTGGCCAGGAACATAATATAAACCTTTTGAGCTAATACATTATGCTGAATTGACCACTTTGCTGGACGAATGGTAAAGAAGTGTAATCTATTAATTCTGAATCAATTTAATCAAGTTTCGAATCTTTCGATTCGATTCCTTATTTGAATCATTATAAATTTGAGCTAATTAAATCCTTACAAAGGTTATTTTGTGATGATGGAAGATGTGAAGGGGTGGAGAGCAGGTTTTAAGGTGTTGTATTTTAAGGTAAATAAAATGTATATGTTTTTTAAGTGAATAATAAGTGAATATAAAAAATAAGTGTGTCTAAGGTTCAATTTTAAATTAATGGAAATTATGTATTTGAAACAGTAGAAAATGTTTTAGGTAATGTGTTATAAGGAGTGTGTGACAAGAGGGGTGTGGTTTTGTGAGTAGGGGTGTGTCAATGCTTGGTTTAAGGTGATGGACATTAAGTTGTGTTCAAAGGTGTTTGGTGTGAATGAAGCAGTTGTGTTCTTGGTCTTAATTTGTACTACAGTACTTCATAAGGTAAGTTTGCCTTGTATGTATTTGTCGTTTATATGTTGTTGTGGTTATTTTTGTATTGAGTAATTTGTAATTGATTAAATGTGTTGTGTTTTGTGTTGTTTGATATTATGCACCAAATGTTAATGTTACAATGTAATATTGATGTTCAAGTTTAGGAAATGTAATGAATTAGCTCAAATTTATAATGATTCAAATAACGAATCGAATCGAACTTTGATTAAATTGATTCAGAATTAATAGTTTATGTTTCTTAAACATTCGTCCAGCGAAGTGGTTAATTCAGTATACCAAGGTTTATATTACGCTCATGGTCAGGAGCATAAATAACAGAATTATTACTTTAGGAAATTAAAGCTAGGTAGCTTGATCTGGACAAGATAGAACTTTGTGAACATAAAAGTCAAGTCACTTCTTTCAATGAAACAATGATTTATTGAACTACTCTAGGACACAAAATATAAGCTACTTAAAACAAAACACACACAGACATACATAGAAGTGCAGACATACATAAAGTTAAGGTAATAAAAACACTAATTTTAAAAGAATATCCAATAAAAAAATGAATAACAGTAGTAATAAAACAGAATATACAGAAAAAGGAAAAATGTCTGTAGACAGAACTTTGAATGCGCATATGTGCTATTTATCACTGAACAACTTCATTTGTTAGGTGGTTTGAGGCAAACTTGTATTTATTAAATTGAGGGCTGAATATGATAATTTCTTTACTTGGAACAAAACCGCTGCCAGTGGCTTATAGCAAATAAACTGTGATAATGTGAGAAAGGGTGTCTGAATAAATTTTGGTTTGACTGTATGTGTTTGATAAATAAAGTTAACCAACAATTATTATACATATTCTTTAGTTTATGTCCCTATATTTTACAAAATTGCCAATACATGTAAAAATATCAGCATCTGTACTCAGAATTGTCAGGAACCAAAAGTAAAAGTAATGGTTTCTGGTAAATAATGTGAAGAAAGTGGTATCGGTGCATTCCTACTTTCCAGGAATTTTGCATTAGAAACAGTTCAATATAACAGATCACAATGAGATTTTCTAAACAAAATGAATAACCATTATCAGATAATTAAATGGTAAAATTAAAGGAAATTTACAATACCAGTGAAATATTGTCTGTGTAATAAGCTATAAGCTGTGCTTTAAAGTCCTTAGAAAATAAGTGTTGCATTAATGGCTGGATGAAAATCATTAACCCTCCCGTTCTGTTAAATTATGTATGCCTTTTTATTACTATTATTTTAGAGCAATACTACAGAGCCCTGAAGTCTCTGCACACGATTGGTTGTGACAACGACGGTGGAGGGAATAAAAGGAGATGGAGGAATTAAGATGCCTCCAACATCCCCTTTTCTGCTTCACATTTAAATAAGAACTAAAGTTTAGCTGCAGACATTGAGTGCATTAATCTTTATGTTAGAAATTAGCTTTTTTGTTTATTTTGAGCAGGGTTGCCAAATTCAGTTTTGGAGTGATGTGATTAAAAAAAAATGAGTGGTATTTTCTGGGGCTGTGGGAAAGTGAAAAATAAGCTAAGATCTTGTTTTAAAGCAAATCATCAGAATTAAAGCTAACACATTTTTCCACTAGCTATGGCAAACAAAAGGAAAGTAAGGGAGGAAAAACAGGATTTAGGAGAGGATAACAGTCGTAACAGGCAATGGATGACAAAACTCTGACCCAAAGTGTGTTGGCAATAATACAAATGTGTGCACACTACAGGGAACTTCTATTGGGAAGGAAAAAAAACTGGTTTGTTTCTTCCAGTGTCCAAACTTTTTGAGCTAGTTTCAGGTCTGTGGGAACAGGAGAAATAAACTCACTGTCTATGTTCAAAGCAAGGTGCAACTGCATGCAGAACGCGTATGCACCACTCATACCCACGATCTGTGTTATACATGTTCACTACTTCCTGTCTTACCTGTTCAAACCGGGTCTGCCTAGACGGTATATTATTAATCCATTTGACCTTTGCCAGTTGATCCACATAGATTTCAAGGTTATTCATATTATCTATGACAAAATTCACCCTTTGTCTCTCCTCTTCTGTCACATCATCTGGGTTTATGCGGCGCAGCACATCTAACAAAGCACCACGCAGTGCTCTGCAATATTCACCATACAGCACTGCATTCGCATTCACATAGAATTCATTCTCACTAAAGTCAACCACCATGTTTGTCTGAATATCTATTGCTGTGTTTGGGGGAAGTGTGTGTCTACCTAATTCATCCATTGCCTGCGGATTATATCCTTGTAGATTATCAATATTATAGCTTTGTTTAAACCTAGTCAGCACATCGGAATGAAATCCAAGAATGCCATTGTTGAAGACATGTTCGCCTCTTCGTGACCGTCCCAGTTCTTCCTTCAGCTCCTGATTGAAGTTTGGATTGAGGAGACGGACCTTTCTAAACATGTCGTTCCTAATCTCCTCCAGTTTTTGTTGTCTCTTTCTCTGATCAGCTGAAGCTAGAGGTTTTGTTCCCCTTTTGGCACCTTTGACCATATGTTCAATAATCCTTTCCTTTCTGACCTCTGTGGAGAAAAAAAAAATCCTTGCTATGATTTGACTCAAAATTAATTTTAAAAATTTCAATTTAGAACAGTGAGAAGAGCAGCTATAACACACACCTATCACATTTCTGAGTCCAGAAAATTCAGCTGCAGCTGCTGCTGCTGCTGGTTTATCAGACAACTTCTAAATAAGGAAAGATTAAAAAAAAAAAAACCCTGTAAATGAAAAACTCTGCTACCATGGACTGGCATCATGGTGCACTGTGACATGCAATAATTATACCATGTTTATACATTATGTAAAGAATACACATGATAGACTGTGCTGCTGTATGAAAATAATCCACTTTGGGAACTCTGAGCCTCATAAGAGACAATAACATCCTTAAAATCAAAACTGGAAACCAACAAAGAGTAGACAGCACAGGAGTCGTACATGATGGTTCAAGCAGGATGTTTTGAACACTGACTGTGTTCTTCCGTCCGCTCACAACCAGAAGTCACCCGCTCATTACATTGACTCTCACACTTCACCCTGGACTACACTTCCCATCTCCAATTGCACAGACTGCACTTTCACCCGCCACCAATCATGAACCGTATAAATACGAGGCCATTACAGTCATTCATTGCAGAGTATTGTGTTTGCATTGCAACCTTACAAAGCGTTCCTGTTCCCGTGTTATTCTAGTCTTGTGTTTCCTTGTTTCTGATTTCCTGCCTGGTTTTCTCGATCTCCTGCCTGCCTTATCGGATTATTTTTTGGCCTAGGCCCTTTGGATGACGTTCGCCACAGTTATCGACCGTCACCTATTTGGATTCCTCTTGTGTTTTGCCCTTGTTATATCTGTCTGCTGTTGCTTGACCCCCTGCCTGTTTATGACCACGTTTAATAAAAACTCACACATGGATCCCACCATCTCACGACCCATTGTTACACAGGAGAAGAACACAAAATCATAAATAATTTTTTCAAAATATATCCAACTGAACTCTGATAATAACAGGAGTGTACTAGTTTTTAACTGCTGACCTTTTTTGGAATATCAGGAGAATTCGCTTTGCTATCTGTCAATCTTTGAACATCCATTTAAATACGACTCACTTTCACATGTTTTGCCTTCACATGTTTTTTTAATGACTCTTCCACAATGTTTTCAACAGCCTTTTCTTTCTCCTTTATCACCGCTGTATTCCCTTCATACAGAGCTAACACCAGCTCCACTGCCTCTTTTACCGTCCCGATGACAGGAACAATGTCCATAAACCCAATCCACACTGTTTCTTCTTTAGCTGCAGTGGACATGCTGTTATGCTGTCTCTGTTTCTAAAACCTGAAAAAGAAAAGGAAGTGCTGTGCTTATAGGACTGTTTTCCTCCGTTCACTCAAAAAAAATGAAACCTTGAGTTTAATAAAAAATTTTCTTGTCAACAGGTTCCACAAAATTTTATTATGAAATTTGAAAACAAATATTTCAAGTGCATCTAAATTAACGGGGCTGTTTTAGGGAGAAATAATATTTTTGACTCAAGCCAACTATTATCACTAATGTTTACTCAACAAGAGACGTTTGAGTTCAACTAACTAAAGTCAGTTATGTTTATGGATTAACAAAATTTGTTTTGAAGTTGCATATTAAATATTTGTTTATTCAAAGTGAACTAATGATTTTACAACAAAACATTACATTTAAGCTTAATTAATCAAAATAAAATGTTTTCACTAACTTTTTACTAGTTAGGTTGAATTAACTCTTACTTTAGTTAAGTTCTTAGTTTGTCAACAGGTTCCACACAAAAACTTCAGTGAACTCAACTCAACCTTTGTTAGTTCCTTTATTCACCAACAGAAGAGTTTATCAACAACACAGCTGTTTATCAAATTCTGGTTTCACAAAAGAGGAAAAAAAACAGTTAAACAGTGTTATCTTTATATTTAAAATTTTAAAAAGTATATAATATTTGAAGTGCTTTCTTGTTAAATGCCACATGCTCACCATTGTCCACGATTAAATCATGTTCAACCAAAGTGCTATTTTTTGAGTGCAACATTGAGCATGTGGCATTTAACATTTAACGCAAAGTAAAATGTTATATGTGTTAACAATGTTGTAAATGAAAACTATGAAAACCATAATTTTTTTTTCCAAAAGTGATTTATAAATCCAGTGTCTTTTAAGCACTGTTCAAAATCACCTTATATATCCTATTTCCCCAATCCTCTTTATTGATTCATGAATACAGTCAAAAAAAGAACAATGAACGTGCAGGAAAAGCTTCTGCATTTGCATAGTTTATTCTTGCTGTTTAATCATTTGAAACTTAGCAATATAAAGATTTATCTTGAACTCTGTCATGGTGACTAACATGTACAAACCTTAATTAAACAATTTGATATTCAGTTAAAAATTATTTTATTACGCTGTACTCACATTGGAACTTTAGTATAGAGGATGGATGAATCAAATTTAACTGAATGTTGAAGCCTTATGTTAAATGGACCCTTTTCACAAGAGTGTGATGACGTGTGATAACGGTCATCATCATCATCAGAATGCGGTAAAATACATTCTAATTCGTAAACATCTTAAAGACGCATGTCCTTTTTTACCGCGGTAAACAAAAAGCAATTTTGTAACAAAATAATAGTTTAAATGAAAAATGTTTTTGTGTTTATTAAAGTTCCCTTTCGGGAACTCTACACTGCGTCATCAACGCTCTGGGGAATGCCATTGGCGAACCCGGCTCTGAATCAGTCTTCAACCAATAGGATGACGGGAGTGACGTCACCGGGGGCGGTGACGTAGGCGACCAGGAAGTATATAAGCATGTGCTTTTCAAACCGGCTTCAGCTTTTGTCATTCAGCGAAGCGCTCTGTGTCTGTCTGTCTGTTTCATTCCACTGTTTTTCTGTGCCAGTTTGCACAACTTTTATTTGAGTGGATATGTTACCAACCAAAAAAAAAAAAAAAAAAGGGGGAAAGTAATTTAGCGGTTTAGCAGCTTCACAGACAGCGTGTCCCTCCCTGCCAAGCAGAGAAGCGTCTGTTGGTGGGGATACACGCAGTCTGTGTGTGGCTGTGTGGGTGCGGAGCACGCTCAGTCAGCCCTTGAGGGGGCTGGTTGTTTGCGGTGTGAAAGCGCGCTTTCCACTGCACGTACTCCGTTCTCGGAACACTCTCTTTGAGGAGAGAGTGTTCACCAGCGTTCTTCGCGGGTCTGGCCCCGCTTCCGCAAAAAAGAGGCGGAGCGGCAGCCGCACTCGAGCGATTACGCAGCTCGATCTGTTAAAGGGATGGAGACGGGTAATCCCCTATCTCCTCCCTCGCATAGCAGATCGGATGATCTCCTACTGGGTGAGGAAGCCCGCGTTGCGGTTCTTCCTACCAGAAAGAGGTCTCAACGTTTCTCTTGTCTTCCTCCGAGGAGGTTGATGTGGAGAACGTTGTCAAAAGTATTTAACCGCCCCCCGATTGCCTCAATGTTAGGAGCTTTGGAAGTACTGAATAAAGCAATGAGCCGTAGGAAAGCAAACTATTTGTTTTCTTCGGACTAAGTCTGCACTTCCAAAAAGGAGCCTTTTTGTTCTTTCCCAATCTACACAGTTAAAAAGAAACACTGTTTAGATCGGAAAAATCCAGTTTTACCCGCTCTTCACCCCCTTTTTTGAATAGTTTGCTATTAATAATGGGGGCTGAATGAGCACGGGTATAAGATGGTGCCGGGGGTTGAACAGACGCTTACCAGCTATCTGTCACCCAGTCTGGCATCATCACTGGAAGCTCCGTCTTTGCTTTCCAGGCCACATGTATATAATACAAGCCTGATGTGCAAAAGTACACGTGCCGGATGCTGTACGGGAGCAGTAACCGGTCGTGTATCAGCTCCTTACATAAAAGGCTATTAATGGAGCGTTGCAGTCCGTTATTCCTCCGGTAATACCTAGAGGACGGGGTTAGCAACACTCCTGACCGGGGGCTTCGAACTAAAGCCCGATCTGAGGGTCGTGCTTCAGTCTGAGAGGTCCTCGGCTAAGACAGGGAGATCTGACAGCCAACCCTGCCAGTGTAGCAAGGCGCGGCAATCTCCCGCGAACATTATTCTCTAGTCGTTCTGCCCGGAAACGTAGCAGAGCTAGAGAGTTCGCTACCCCCATGGGGGTCCTCAGAGGAATTAATTCAGATGCTTCCTGCCAGTGAGCTGCTACAGAGCTCTGAATTAAAAACTCTAGGTAGTACCAGAACCAGTCTGAGACTGATTCCCTTAGTAGGATTTCGAGCAGCATGAAAATTACTGCTGAATATATCTACGTGGGACCTGCATATGGGGCGTTTTTATTACTACTGCCCAGGGCAGGGTCTGGTTATCGATGGAGGGACAACTGGCAGCCAATTGCTGGTTTTGGAAGCCCGCTAGGCGGTACTTCCTCCAGCAAATGGCCCTCAGTGCTCCGTTTATCCTCCTCTGAGGAGGTGGATACGGAGAGCGTCACCGACGTTCCGTTCCCTCAATCGCCCGCACTTGCAGCTGCAATTCAGGTGTCTCCTGCCGGTTCACCGTTACAGGGCACCGAGCTGTAAGCTCAGGGCAAAATAGAGGCCAGTCTCGAGAGGCTGGTACCCTCAGTAGAACTTCTGGCAGCATTATTACGTCTGCCGACAGTATCTACGTGGGTCCTGCGTACTGTGAAGAAGGGTTACTATATCTAAAGAACCCTCCTTCAACGCGGGGCTTCCACCGAGGTGGGCTCCGAGCAGGCTCTAGACAGGGACCATCGAGATGGTCCCTCTTCATGAAGGATGGGGGGCTACGGCCCTTCCTAGATCTCAGACAGTTGAATATTTCAGTCAGAGTAACTGAAGTTCAGACTGGCGGTTACGTCACAAATCAGGTCCGAGGACGAATTTGTCACGATAGATCTAAGAATGTCTCCATCCTTCCTCAACAACAGCAGGGAGCTCTTCTTTTAGCCTAGCACTCTCCCCCCGAACTTTCGCAGAGGGTGTGGATGCGGCTCTGGCTCCTCCATGATTCCAGAGCATCCATATACTCGACCACTGTAAGCCAGGCAGCATCGAGGTGCTGCTCTCGCTCACATGAAAGAATTGGGGTTGAGACTCAACGCCAAGAAAAGTGTGCTGTCTCCATTACAGAGAACCACTTATCTATGTGTCGTATGGGATTCGACCACGATGCAGGCACGGTTGTCTCCTGCTCGGATCGAGTCGATCCTTACTGCAGCAAATGCGGTCAAGCTAGGCCTGTCACTCACTGTCAAACAGTTTCAAGTACTGTTAGATCTTATGGCAGCAGCAGCCAACGTGATACCTTTTGGCCTGCTGCACATGAGGCCGCTACAGTGGTGGCTCAAGACCAAGGGATTTTCCCCGAGGGGGAAATTCATTCCGCAAGTTCAAGGTCACGCGGCAATGCCTACGTGCCCTGGACATGTGGAGGGAATCTTGGTGTTTTATGAGAGCAGACGTCCTGTCGAGGCAGGGGCCAAGGCCCGGGGATGTATGCTTCACCCATAATGAGTGAAGCAGAGTTAGAGAGTGTCTGGCCAGATTCAGGGGATTCATTTGCGACTCATGAGATATCGCAATGGCCCCTCTGGTGCTCTCTACTGCTTCCAGCTCCTACGGGACTGGATGCTATGGCACAGACATGGCCGAGGCCTCGTCTGTACGCCCTTCCCCCCGATCGTTCTACTCCCTGGAGTTTTTGAGGGTGACCCCTGAGGGAACCGAGGTTGCTGAGACCATCCTTTTTACTCCAGAGCTCCCTCTATGAGGAAGTCCTATGGCCTTAAGGGAAAGTGGTTTACTGCGTGGTGTAACCAGCACCAAATATGACTCAGCTTACTGCCCAGTTGGTACAGTACTGAAGTCGCTGCAGTCTCGCTTCCCGCAGGGTTGACCCACTCCATCCAAAAGGTGTTCGTGGTGGAATTATTGGCCTTCCACGCCCCTTTTCGGTGCTTGTCAGTGGTTAGAGTCCCCTGGGTCATATGCTTTCCTTCAACAGTGCACCTGATCAAGAGCAGACGCCCGGCTGAGGCCCGGGGAATGGACTTCACCCCGTAGGGTGAGGCAGATATAGAGAGTGTTCGACCAGGCTCAGGTGGACCTCTTTGCGACTCATCAGATATCGCAAGGTCCCCTCTGGTTCTCTCTAGTGCTTCCAGCTCCGCTGGGGCTGGACGCTATGGTACAGACCTGGCCGAGGCTTCGTCTGTACGCTTTCCCCCCGATCGCTCTGCTCCCAGGAGTTCTAGAAAGAGTGCGCCGGTACGGAGTCAGTCTACTACTAGTAGCCCCTTACTGGCCGGCCCGAGTATGGTTCTCGGACATTATTTCCCTCCTCGACGGCTCTCCGTGGGAGATTCCGGTCAGGAAGGACCTTCTTTCTCAGGCTGGGGGCGCAATCTGCCACCCCCACCCAGAGAAGTAGAAACTGTGGGTGTGGCCTCTGAGGGGGCACACCTCATAGACAGTGGTCTCTCAGCTGAGGTTGTTGAGACCCTCCTTCACTCTAGAGCTCCCTCTACAAGGAAACTTTATGGCCTTAAGTGGAAGGTTTTCACTTCATGGTGTGAAGAGCGACACGCAGACCCAGTCCACTGCCCGGTTGGTACAGTGCTGGAGTTATTGCAGTCTCGCCTCTCCATAGGGCTAGCCCACTCCACCCTGAAGGTTTACGTGGCGGCATTATCGGCCTTCCACACCCCTCTCGGTGGCATGTCAGTGGGCAAGAACCCCTTGGTCATACGTTTCCTTCGTGGTGCACTCAGGATAAGGCCTCGGGTGGTACCCAGAACTCCTTCTTGGGATCTCGCTGTGGTCCTTGAAGCCCTCTCTCGGCCTCCATTCGAGCCCATTGAGGAGATTTCAGATCGCTTCCTTACAATTAAGACGGCGCTGCTGTTGGCTCTTACTTCTCTGAGGAGAGTAGGAGACCTTCAGGCCCTCTCAGTGGCCCCTTCATATATCGACTTTGCGCCCGGTTTGGCCAAAGCGTTCCTCTACCCTAGACCAGGGTACGTACCGAAGGTTCCAACAGCAGTACCACAGCCAGTCACCCTACAGGCCTTTTATCCTCCTCCATTCGTGGAGAACGACCATCGGAAGTATAACTGCATGTGTCCAGTGCGAGCACTGGACACATACGTCCACAGCCCTGTGGCGAAAGTCAGAGCAATTGCTAGTTTGTTACGGTCCCCCTAAAGAGGGGGCTCCCGGCAACTAAGCATACTATCAGTAGATGGATTGTAGATGCAATAACTACTGCTTATGAGTCCTCTGGCCTCCCATCACCGATGGGCGTCAAGGCTCACTTTACTCGAGGCATGGCTGCCTCCAAAGCTCTGCTAGCAGGTGTCCCCATTCAGGACATCTGCAGTGCGGCGGGTTGGTCCACCCCTTTGACCTTTGTAAAGTTCTGTGAACTAGACCTAAGAGCTACGAGCTCGGCTGTCCTGAGCTGACAGCGAAGGCGTTATCCCTCGTGAGCCCGAGGGCCGAGGTAGATGTTCCCTCTTGCGCTGGGTGCTCCCCAGGCAGAGATGTAATCCCACTCGCGTCCTGGCAGTTTTCCAGGCGGAGTCAATTTAGTGTTCTGGCCAGAGTTTCCAGACACTTCTCGGGTCCCTGTTGTCCGGGTGCGCCCCGACAAAGGGATTACCCTTCCTCGTGTGCCTGAGGGCCGAGGATGCTTCTTAGTCTGGCTGGTCACCAGACGGAGGCCTATCACCTCGGGGCCTGAGGGCCGAGGTGGATAACTCTCCCTCTTCGCTGGGTGCTCCCCAGGCAGAGATGTTATTCCGCTTGCGTCCTGGCAAATTTCCCAGGCGAAGCAACCGAGCGTCCTGGCTTTCTCCCCAGGCGCTACCTGTCCCTCTACGTCTGGCTGGTCCCCAGACTGAGGTAGACACTTTCTCCTCGTGAGCCCGAGGGCCGAGGCAGATCATATCCCTCTTCGCTGGTACTCCCAGGCAGAGATGTAATCCCACTCGCGTCCTGGCAGTTTTCCAGGCGGAGCTAATTCAGTCCCTCTCGTGCTGGCTGTTCCCCAGACAGAGTTTGGACTACTTTCCTCGAGCGCCTGAGGGCCGAGGTTCTTGCTATGATTCCTCTTGCGCTGGGTACTCCCCAGGCAGAGATGTAATTCCACTCGCGTCCTGGCTGTTTCCAGGCGGAGCTATTTCCCGTGCTCTGGCCAGAGTTTCCAGGCACTAATTGCATCCCTCTTGATCCGGGTGCGCCCCGACAAAGGATTGCCCTCTCCTTGTGTGCCCGAGGGCCAAGGAGGACCCCTCTCTGGCTGGTGACCAGACTAGGGTGTATGACCTAACCTCATGGGCTCAAGAGCCGAGGTTTACTCAATCCCTCTTCGCTGGGTACGTCCCAGGCAGAGATGTAATCCCGCTTGCGTCCTGGCACTCTTCCCAGGCGAAGCAACCTAGCGTTCTGGCATACTCCCCAGACGCTACCTGTCCCTCTATGTCTGGCTGGTCCCCAGACTGAGGTAGACACTTTCCTCGTGAGCCCGAGGGCCGAGACGGATCATATCCCTCTTCGCTGGGTACTCCCAGGCAGAGATGTAATCCCGCTTGCGACCTGGCAGTTTTCCAGGCGGAGCTAATTTAGTCCCTCTCGTGCTGGCTGTTCCCCAGACAGAGTTTGGACTACTCTCCTCGAGTGCCTGAGGGCCGAGGTACTTGTTATGTTCCCTCTCGCGCTGGGTGCTCCCCAGGCAGAGATGTCATCCCACTCACGTCCTGGCAGTTTTCCAGGCGGAGTTCTTCTGGTCCCTCTTTGCTGGTGTCCCCAGACAGAGCGACCACTTTCCTCGCGAGCCCGAGGGCCGAGGTATATGCCACTTCCCTCTTGCTCCGGCACTATTCCCGGACGGAGGTGTAATACTTCTCCTGTCCTGGCAGTTTCCCAGGCGGAGAACCGTCAGTGCTCCTGCAGGTAAGTATCAACGAGCACTGCCCTCTGGTTCCGGGCTGGTCCCCCGGACAGAGGTGTACCGCCTCTCTTGCCCTGGTAACCCCAGGCAGAGAGCTTTTCCTGGCTTGATCCACCAGAAGCAGCGCTCCCCTTTTTTCTTCCCAGACAAACACCACTGGGTATGAATTTGGAATTCTGGAGACGTGGGCATATCGTTCCCCAGAGCGTTGATGACGCAGTGTAGAGTTCCCGAAAGGGAACGTCTCAGGTTACGTATGTAACCCTGGTTCCCTGAGGGAACGAGACACTGCGTCATGGGCCATAATTCCCGCATTCCTACCGCGCATCGCTTCATTCCTGGAAGCTGAAGCCGGTTTGAAAAGCACATGCTTATATACTTCCTGGTCGCCTACGTCACCGCCCCCGGTGACGTCACTCCCGTCATCCTATTGGTTGAAGACTGATTCAGAGCCGGGTTCGCCAATGGCATTCCCCAGAGCGTTGATGACGCAGTGTCTCGTTCCCTCAGGGAACCAGGGTTACATACGTAACCTGAGACGTTTTGTAGCAGTTTTCAGTGGGTTAATGATATTTTAAAATATATATAAATAATAGATATATATAATTTTTTTTAATTTTATACAAAAACTGTTTTTTATGTAAAATTCACTTTATAAAAGACCCACATTTCACATGGTTTGGTGTAAGATTTTTGCCCATCTTTTGAAAAAATCCAGTTTTAAAAGTAAAAATAATAATAACTAAATGACTTTAGTTAGTTAAACTCAAACGTCTCTTGTTGAGTAAACATTAGTGATAATAGTTAGCTTGAGTCAAAAATATTATTTCTCCCTAAAACAGCCCCGTTAAGTTAGATACACTTGAAATATTTGTTTTTTTAAGTGGCATAATACAATTTTGTGGAACCTGTTGACAAGAAAATTTTTATTAAACTCAAGGTTTCATTTTTTTGAGTGTTCTTCTAAGTATTTGGAAAATTAAGCCACACGAACAAATGGATGAATTTCACTGCATTTTAAAATACTCTTAAACCAAGTGGCATTTATTTTGAATTAAGCACAAAACATTTCCCCCAAACCTATTAAAACCTTACCTATTTTGCTGACTGTAGAGAAGTGTCACTGAGTCACTCAGCCCTGATCAGTTCTCGGTAATTAGCAGCATTTCTGGGCCTTTATATACAGTCTCTACTATCTCTACTAACAGGAAGGTTTTTTTTTGACTGGGCGTTACCTTTCCAGGAAAGGAATGTCCTCATACAAAAATGATTACTTACAACACTCTCTTCTAGTTAAGACATTTAAACACCAACTTAAAACAAGACTCTTCACTTTCATTTGGTGTTTTTAACTTCCAAAAAAAAAAAAATCTATGTACTGAGATGAAGCAAAATAATGAAATGTGTGTATGTGTTTTTGAATTGTGTGTATTGTTTCATTTATCAGTTGAGCGACATGATTCTTGATTTATTCTTTGAAAAGTGTTATGTCAGAAATAAAAGAACAGCGCAAAACCAAGGACAGGAATGCCTTTTTTTCAAAAATGAACCAAACCAAAACAAACTTGTAACCAGTCAGCAGTTCTACTCATGATGGGGATGAGAGAGCACTTAGTGCACAGGATGGATGTTAGATAGGTGAGGTCAGTCGGTCTCTTCGACGTCTTTTGGGAGCCAATGAATATTGGCATGCATGATTGCAGCCAGCTGCGGCTGATCACAGCGTGACCATATAATGTGCAGCAGGTGCATGCATCTTTAAGCTTTCGCTTCGGAGCTGGACTATTTCTACAGTGGGACGAGTCAGAAGCAGATCTACCTTCTACCTCCTTTTTTTCTTTTGTGTTGGCGGCACGGCGCTTCAGCAGCGTGGTCTTCCGTGTCGAGTGGAAGCACACAGCTGGTTTTCACCACCCACCTTCTGTGTTGCTGCGGCCATCTCCCCTGTGCGCCTCAGCACTAAAAGAGCAAATTCCTAAAAAGAGTGAATTTCTAAAGGAGCACCACGGGTGAGTGGCTTTATAAAGACGAGGCAACATGCCTTTCTCCCGTGCGTTTCTGGATGCGGCCGTTTCCTGGCGCCGGGTGATGGCCACGCACACTGCCTCACGTGTCTGGGCCTTCAACATGCTGAGGCAGCGTTCGTGGATGAGTCAGTGGTGCCGGACACCGACCTGGAGATGATGGCTATGCTTTCCCGGGCTGCCGTGAAGGTAAGGCTTGAATGGAATCCTCCATCACGTCCCGATCCTTCACGGCTGTATGATTGGTATCTCGGGGTGGCCGCGCTGGTTCTCAGCGTCCCACCCCAGTGCCCTTCTTCCCGGAGGTGCATGAAGAGCTCACTCGGACGTGGACGGCACCTTTCACTGCCCGAAACCGCTCGAGTGGGACCTCCTCCCTCACAGCCCTCGATGGCGGACCAGCGCGGGGCTATACGGGTGTCCTGCCGGTGGAGTGTGCTGTCGCGATGCAGCTGTGTCCTGGCGCCGCTTCCACTTGGCGGGGCAATAACCCGTCGCTCCCTTCCCGGGCCTGTAGGCACTCATCGGCGCTGATCGGCAGTGCCTACTCGGCCTGTGGTGCCGCTGGTTCCGCCTTACATGCTATGGCGTTGCTACAGGTTCATCAGGCTCAGGCACTGAAGGACCTGTACGAGGGTAGTCATGACCCAGAAGTTCTTCAGTGTGAGACATATTTTTAATTTCATCAATTAGTATTGAAAATATTTTGCTCTATTGAATTTACTTTTTTATGAAACATTTTACTGATATGGCCAAAGCTTTAATTAAGTCATTCTGGGTTCTGTTTGATAGGAGCGAGGCAAGAGGTCTTTGTCTTTCTCTAGCAATTTAACCATAGGTTTTTCCAGTTTGTGTCTCTTGTATTGTTCATCATTTAAAAAAAAGATGGCAGCTGAAACAAAACATGGCATCAGTGCTAAAAAAATATTCAAGCCATACATTGTTCTTATAAGAGTTCTTCTGAAATGACCGTCCCTCTACATTCTTTGGAAATGGCACTACTAGTTGGCAGGATCCAATATTATCACATTTGGATAATGCCTCACCATCTTTTATGTTGAATTGCAGGACATGGGCACGGTCATTTGGGTTTTGTAGTCCAGGAAGGTTGTGTACAAGTGAATGTATGTACAAGTTCTGGGATATTCCTTTATGGTCGACTACAGCCTCCATGACAATGTAGTAAAACTCTTTTTGGTTATAGTAATACATTGCATTGCATCTTGTGTGATTTCATGAATGGTTAAGCTGGAAAGATGAGTATCGTCTGGTATTTCACCTCACTACCTAAATGACAACAGCCAATCTCTCAACCATGTTCAGTGCATAAGAATGCATTCATTATGTTATGCCAGACCTAAGATAACCAACAAAATATCAAGGAACATCCCCTGGTGGTCAGTGATAGCATGTAGCTAAACAGCTTTGATGCAGATGTGACATCTATTACACCAGCTGCTACATGGAAAGCTGGAGACCCACCCATCTGAACAAAATCTTCTCCCACTGTGTGCAGGTCATCTGCAGTGGAGAAAGCAATCAGCCTCCTCAAAATGACAATGATTGTCTTTAGGGATGTCAAAGGCCTGTAGCACAACTGCAAAGGAAAAAAATATTATAAAGGGAAAAAATATCCTGTGTTTCAGTAACCAATTGAAAACACTTAAAAAAAAAGAAATAAGACAAAGATAAGACAATAAAAGAAATAAGACAAAGATAAGACAATATGGAGCTGCATGAGTCATCCAGAAGAGGAACACCACCTCGTTATCTCTTTCCCACTCATGGTCCCAGAATCAGAATGGCTCGCTAAATGTGCTTTTTTCTAATGTGGGACTCATTTTGAAAGAACCGTGTGAAAGCTGTACTGATTGTGACAATGTGAAATTTCATTTTAATTTTGCAACAAATATGGCAAAGCAAATATGAAATATGGATTTACATATATTAACAACAAAAAGGACTTGAAAGCTTGGTGGGTTGTATGTAGTCCTTTTCCACTTACGACGTTGTAATAGTGGTTAATTGTGTCAGTCAGGTGTTTTGTTGGCATTTAGCCTGCATTAATACAATTGAACCATGACAGATGACCACATACCCTTTCTTCCAAAGTACCTAGCCACATCTGTTTGAAATGCCTTAAAAAAATATGTCATTAAGGCTGTGGTATGGTCACAAGTAAGGTAAGTGGCAACAGGTAATGGAGATAAGGTTTTGTGTGGATTTCTAACCACCAACTTGTACACATAAAAACGAGGAGAGCCCATCTCTTTCTGCATGATGCTGCCAGTCGCATCAAGGTAAATGATGTCCTCCTGACGTCATTCCTGATATATTTGTACACTCCTTTGTGACCAAAGTAGCACCCCTTTTGGGTGCAACCTCACTTTCTGGAACACCTCATTAAGACTGTTTGTTTCCTTTCCAGCATTTTTTGAAGGCTGATAATTTCATTATTGTGTTGACAGTTTACCTTACGTGCTTCCCAAGAAATGTTTTTCAAGACATTAGGATTCAGAACAACATCCCTGCAGCCAGACTCCGTCAGGATGCTCTTGATGGTGCCTTTGTAGAAGGTGTACATGATGGGGGCTGGTGCTCTTGCTCTTCTCAGTCTGGGGAGGAAGTAGAGACGCTGCTGTGATTTCTTAGCCAGTGCAGTGGTGTTGTTCGTCTAGGAGAGGAGTGCAGTGGAAATGACGTCATCGGTCGGGCGGTTTGGCCGATACGCAAACTGGAAGGGGTCCAGGGAGGGGGGTAGGATAGTCTTAATGTACTGCATGACTAGCCGTTCAAAGCACTTCATGAGGATGGGAGTAAGTGCAACTGGACGGTAGACATTAAAGCAGGCGGAAGATGACTTTTTTGGAACTGGACTGATCGTGGTGGCTTTGAAACATGTGGGGACGACAGCCTGGGTGAGTGAGATGTTGAAGATGTCGGTAAAGACACCAGTGAGTTCCACTGAACAGTCTCTCAGTACGCGACCAGGAATGTTATCAGGACCCGGAAGTTTGCGTGCGTTGATCCTGCTGAGGGATCTCCTCACACTGTCCGGGGACATAGTCATCACCTGGTCACCAGGAGGGGGTGGGGTCTTTTGTGCCGTGGTGCTGTTTTGCATTTCAAAGCGAGCGAAGAAGGGGTTGTAAGAATTATGCTCAGGTTTATAATGATTCTGATCGAATCTAAAATTCAGGAAAATTGATTTAGTATTAATAGTTTGTTTCTTAACCATTCATCCAGCAAAGTGGTTAATTCAGTATACCTTATCAATTCTGAGGTTTATATTATGCTCATGATCAGGAGCATAAATGAACCAAATTATTACTTTAGGAAATTAAAGCTAGGTAGCTTGATCTGGGTAAAGGTGAAACTTTGTGAAGACAAAAGTCAAGACACTTCTTTCAATGAAACAATGATTTATTAAACTACTCTTGGTCCAGCGGGCAAGTGCAGATGAAAAGCACTCAAACCACAAGAGACGAAAGGCGTTGAGCGAGGAGAAAGGCACATAACTATTTTGAACATGGGATTTTAAACAGGCCGCTAAGCAAGTCCCATGATGCTAGGATCCATTCAAATATCGCTGCGGGGCGGAGCCACGACCCCGGGCTGTTCCTTCTGGTGCATTACTTAAGATAATAAAATCTCTGCATGTTTCGTTATTAACATCAATAAACTTTTGAAAGGCATGTATTTTACGCAATACCAAACTTTTGTTTATTTTGCTGTGTAGCATTCATCAAGACCATTCATTCCATATCAAACAAGGGTATATTGCTTGCATGCTAATACATTTGGTAGCTTCCTTTCCTAAAGGCATATAATGCATAGATTAAACTCCAACGATCACATAAAACACATGAAGCATATAAAAGAAAACATGAAAACATAGAAAACATATGATACTGTTGCTCTAATAGCAATACTACTAAGTTGACGGTCTCTTAAAGATTGTCTCTGCAGTATGCTCTCAGTTGAGACGGGGTGTGTTCGGAGTGTTAGAGGAGGGGGAACAGGATGTCCGAAGGGTCACGAAATTCACACTGGACAGATCCTGTGCCCTGCAGGCTCATGTGAACCTGTCCCTTTTCTGTTAATGTGATTTGAAATTTATGTCAGGAGAAACTGGACATCTGCTTCTTTTGGAGGATCTCAGAAAGGGGGGCAATCTCTGTAGATTGCCCTTTTCCGGTGTCTTGCAAAAATCAGTGAATTCTGGTCATGAGTTTGGCCAGGGGTGACAATTTACCATTTGCCTTAACTTCTCTCAGCACAATTCACTCATTATCTTCCTGATGAAAATATATTTTATTGCTGCTATGTTCCCTGCGGCAAAGTTTGGCGTAGACAGAGTGGCACCTCTTCAGCTTCTCACAGTTTTCTGATTGAAAATGGTCAGGATAAAAGAATCTTTGAATTTCCTCAGAGTGTGATGACTTTATCGTTATTTGTGATTTGCATAACCAAAATCCTACATTGTTCAGCTCTTTCAGCAGGGAGGTAGTGCTGTCACAGGTCTGTGGCGGGGGCTTGTAATCTGTGATGGCTCCATGTATCTCTGCTGTCTTGAAGTGATGGGATATTCCTCTGGAGTACTGTCTCTTAGCCTCTCTGATGCCACGGGACAGGTTGGCCCTAGCTGTCTTCTGGCTCACCTCGTCTCCAGCTCTGAAGGCAGCGTTCCTAGCTTTCAGCAGCCTGTAGACCTCCCCTGTCATCCATGGCTTTTGGTTGGCACGGACAGTGATGGTTTCAGTGACTGTCCTCAGTGCATTTGATAATGTAGGCTGTAATAGTCTCTGTGTACTCCTGGAGGTCAGTGGCATTATTGTAAGTGGCAGCCTGCTTAAACATATTCTAGTCTGTGGAGTCACACTTGTATCTGCTTACGAACCGGTTTGATTACTTTAACGAGCAGTCTGTAAGCAGGCATTAGCATAACAGTGATGTGATCTGAGGCGCCGAGGTGGGAGAGGGGGAAAGCTTTGTATGCTCCTTTCTGGGTGGTGTAAACAAGGTCCAATGTGTTAATTTCCCGTGTTGGAAAGTCTATGTGGTGCAAAATTTTGGGAAACACACTTTTTAAGTCTGCATGATTGAAATCCCCAGCCAAGGTGAGAAAATAAGCATCAGGGTGGGCTGTCTGCTGCTCACTTATGTGCTGATACAGTTTATTCAGTGCCTAACTCCTGCTGTTGCCATTGGAGGAGGGAGGGATGTACACAGCATACAGCAGTATAGCTGTATATTCCTTCGGTAGATAGAACGGCCGGCACTTAATAACCATAAATTCCAACACTGGTGAGCAGTATTTGCAGACCGCAACAGCATCGCAGCACCAAGTGTCATTGATGTAAACACAAAGTCCACCACCACGGGTCTTACCTCCTGCAACTACTCTGTCGGCACGATAGCATGTTAGCTGGTCGAGCTAAATTGGGGCGGTCCGGGACACTGTCGGTGAGCCATGTTTCCGTGATCACAAAAACACAACAGTCCTTTACATTCCTCTGAGATGAACGTAGTAGTCGGACGTAGTCTAGTTTGTTATCTAGTGAGCGTACGTTTGCCAGAACAATGGAGGGGATAGCATGTTTGTGTGGGCTAGCCGCTAGCCTAGCTCGGATGCCTCCGAGCTTACCCCTCTTCTGCTTCCTCTCACGCCGCTTGAGGCGCCTCCATTGTGGGCGAGGTGCAGGAGTGGGGGTCGGTGATTGAGTAGGCCTCCGGAACAGACCTAGATCCTTCAGCTCTTCAGCGTCCACAGAGTTTAACTTAAAAAAAGTTTAATGAAGACCTACAAAAACACTGCGACTTACAGGATGAAAAACAGGAAAACACTGTTTTGTTGGGAGAGAGAGAGGCCGCTGCGTGTTCTCGCTCCGCCATCTAGCACTATAATCACTATTTGTGTATGTGTTAATTCACCCAAGTCCAAACTGGACCAAACTTGTATATTTGTTAGACCTCGGCATTGTTACACATCCACTAACAGGGGCCTCTTTGCAAAGAGGGGACATTTTCCAGGTCCCCTGTTGGTCATGTTTTAAATCATGCAAAAATTTGGTGAATTGTTGGTTTTACACTACAGTTTTGTGCAAATATCATGAAATAATGACTTTTATAAGCATCTTTACTTTGGTTTCCTGTTGGATGGTGAATTGCGATGTGTTTTTAGTTTGCTTTGTCATTTCTTTCACTAAAGATTACTAAGGTTTAAACTTAAACTTTTATGTTGACTTAATGTATGAAATATTTTACGTTTAACTCAATCTTTAATAAAAGTAAGAAATGACAAAGCAATCTGAAAAACACATCGCAGTTCACCATCCAACAGGGGACCAAAGTAAAGTTGTTCATGAAGGTCACTATTTCATGATATTTGCACACGTTAACACACAAAGTGCATTAAGTCAACATAAAAGTTTAATTTAGACCTCTTTAATGTTTAAAAGTAATGTTAGCATTAATAAAACAATTCTTGCGATCAGAATAAAATATTGAAAAAAAGGCATAACAACAGCATATTAAATAAAATAAAGTTTATTTAACATCCACAAACATTCCTAAACTGAAGTTTATAATATAAAATACTCATAAAGTCACTAAAAGAGCCCCCCTGTGGTAGTGCAGACTTTCCACCATCAGTGATAATTCAAAAAGAATTCTGCCAACTTTTGCCATTTGCAAAGTTTCTTCTGGCAGTCTGTAAAATTCTCTATGGACCTCTATGTCATGTCCCATGAAAGTTGCTAGTTGGTCTAGGTCATGGGTTTGTAAATTTAGTAGCTAAGAAACTGTGGCTACATGTTTTCGCAACTTTGTGGATGTAATGTTTTCAGGATGTTTAGCCCCACAGCTTTCTGCATAGCGTTTTAGGCAGTCACAACCATGGATGCTTTCCTGTGATCCATAAAATGGACGGGCAAATATGTAGGGATTGCTAGAGGAAATCCCAACATGTTCCCTAGTTTTAATTAAAAGGTCCACAGATTCCTTCACATTTGCTGGCAATAGTATTGGCACTTTACGTCCTCTTTTTCCCTGTACCTCTACTCTGGTTAGGTTCTCACATAGTTTTTTCTCAAATGCTGACAGGCTCTCCAAAATTTAATCCTGCATCTGGTAGTTGTTTCTCTGCAGGTAGGTTTGGATTTCCATCCTGGAAACCTCACCTTCACGTCGACGATTGAATAATATCAGCTGTGTTAAAGTCACTTGGGAGAGATCACTCAATGATCTTTGTGATGGGTGGTTAGTGAGTGCTTCTTTGTTTGTCTCCTCAAGACACTTTAGGTGATCCTAGAGCTTTTTAATGTCTTCTGCTAAAGGCAGCATTTGTGGGCTGTTCCACTTTTTCTGATATAATGCTTTCAATGCATTTGATGAAACATGGATTGTCCATTCCAGTTCAATTAATTTACTGAAGTGCTCAGCTCGGCTCTTTAAGGCATCGTCCTCTTGACGTAAAGCTTCTCCCTGCAAAATATGTGACACTTTCACAAGGGAGTGTCACAGTTTTAGGGCTGTTGATGGAACAGAGAAACGGTTCGTCGACCTATTAAATCCAGTCATGATTTTTACTGCCTCCAGTACTGTGTTAAACTTTCCTGGATTTATCAAGTCTTTTAAAGTAACAATGCCCTTGTCATTTTTTCTTGCCGCCATAAGAAGTCTGGCAAGTTCTCTCATCTTATTTCTAATGTCTGCCTGGTACCGTGGAACTTCTCCATTTCTGAGGAACATCCTTTCACCAAGTGAGAGAATCAGCTGGTCAGATTTCACCACTTGAGTTACAGCATCATATGTCATGTCTTCAATATTTTTTTTTAATCCACTAGAAACTGTACAGTCCATGGGTAACAACAGGGAACAACTTGATTGAACTTTTCTATTTACCGGTCAAACAGTCTTTAACTTGTAACTTGCAACGTTTGTGATGTCTCCAAAGGTCTGTTTTGACATACATAGCATTGCAAAACTTGCACGGCAGATAGTCATGTGATGTTGAATGAAAAGTTGCTTGCCTTTTTGGTACAATTACCCCTTTCCCAGTGCAAAGGACTGAAATGTTATGGTGGTAGTTTCCCATGTTTCTGATCTTGCTTAACAGAAGATTTCGCATCGCTGAGCCTTTCCTTTGTGCCAGTGCCTTTGAAACTTCAACTTTTCCAGAATGTCTCTGTGTAAGATGTCTTGCAATTTTAACATAGGCCTTCTCACAGTAAAGACAGTAATTCTTTTTGTCATAGATATGTTGATGTGCAGTGTTTGAGGATGTTTTCACTGGGATATTTTGTTGGTGAGAGCTACAGCCTGCATCTTCATCCATTTTCCTCCAAAGTGATTTTCCTTGGATAACTTCTGCTACTTGTCCTTTAGCTTGAGCTTCATACATTTCTTCTTTTGACACTTCTTCTTCTGAAAAGTCTTCTTCCTGCACTTCTTCTGAACTTTCTTCTTTTGAAACTTCTTCTGGCACTTCTTCTGACACTTCTTCTGAAATGTCTTCTTCTGACACTTCTTCTGGCACTTCTTCTGACACTCTTTTGAAATGTCTTCCTCTGACACTTCTGAAATTTCTTCTTTTGACACTTCTTCTAACACTTCTTCTTCTGGCACTTCTTCTGAAATTTCTTCTTCTGGCATTTCTTCTTCTGACACTTCTTCTTCTGACATTTTTTCTTCTGACATTTCCAGTGTAAACTGGTGTTCAGTGTTGTTCTGCATTACAGAAACACAACTTAAATGGGAATGCGAACAATAACAACTTTATGAATTAAACAGTTTCTAATATAATAATAGTTTACGCAGTACTCATCTCCCATACATATAATTACACCTCTTATTACCATTTCACACTGCGATAATTCCTCTTCAAAATTAAAAGATGAATCCATGTTGTCACTGCAAACACCATCTGGCTTCTCTTTGTCAGTTCTCCCCAGGATGTCTATTTCCTCTGATTGTTGGAGATTAGATGTATGGGATCTGACCTGTAAAACAATAACAGTGTGTTAATCCATCTAACAAATATCTGATTTTTTACACCACTCTAGAAGCCTGCTGTTTATCTCATACCAGTCTGTTTAAGATTTCAACTGCTCATAAAACTATAATTAAACTGCCTAAATAAATATTCAAGTACTTACTTCAATCTCATTGTTTTTGCTGCCGTTGTCTTTGGTTCCAGACTGGTGTGTAAAACCTGTATATGGCATTGAATACTTTAAATACTTACATTCTTAGGGCCTGTCCACACAGAGACGCGTTTCGCTGTATACGTATACATTTTTTATCGTATTGGCGTTTCATCCACACGGATCCGGCGTTTTAGGAGACGGAATCCGCTATTTTTTGAAGCCGGGTCCCGAAGTGGATAAATCTGAAAACGACACCCTCGCGGTTTCGTGTGTACAGCCAATACGTATATTTTGTGAAACGATGATGTCATCACATCACGTGTCGGCTGCGTTACACGTAACAGCAACAACAATAATGGCGGACTACATGATTGCGTTCATGTCGCTAGCTTTATTACAGCAAAATCTATTGCTTCTATGCAACTGTTATGAGCAACAAGCGATAATGTTCACATCTTCGTCTTCTTCCTCTTAGTTAGTATACAGCGCGCAAGGTTATGCGCATGCTCAAAGTCTTCTTCTCCATGTATAGCGTATCTCTACGGCAGAATTAAAGCACCCCACACTGGTCTGGCATATATACTACACTGTTTTCAGTGGTTTCGTGTTTACGGAATTTTTTTTTAGAACGAGGAAAAAAAATTATCGGATAGGGAAAGCACCGGCTTCGTGTGGACGGAGCCTTATACAACATACAATACCTTTTATCAACAATGTGAAGAGAAAAGGAAAGTTTTGGCACATACATGTAATAGACTCCAGGCATTCCTCAATGGAGGGACGTTCTTGAATCGATTTAGACAGCATTCTACGTATAACTTGTGTTTGTCTTGACCATATTTCTTCACATTGAAGAGTGAAGTTACCCATTCTGACATTTTGGGATAGCCCAACTGGATCCTTGGAGTAGGGTAAACATGTCTGAAATGGGTGTTGCCCATCTGTCAGGATGTAATGCACCAAGCATCCTGCTACCTACAATACAGAAAGCTTATTTCAAACACTGTCCAGTAATGACCACCTAATTAAAATGTACAGAATGAATAAAACATAATTCAGTGAATTCCTGTTGTGGTCATATAACACTTGCTTTAAATGTCGACATGAAGGACAGTTGAACATCGTGTGTGAATTGTTTGGCTAAATTATATATTTCCTTTTGAGAGATTACAGTGGTCCCAGGCTGAAATATCATAACTGCATTCATATAACGTGTTAATGTACACCATATTCTCACCCAAACCAAAGGATCCAAATTTCCCAAATCAAACAAATAAAGTTCATGAGGTTGCCAATTGCCAATAACAATATAAAATTTAATTTAATAAAATAATTTTACTTAAAGGAGCCGCGTGGGATTTCCAGTTATCTACACAAAACATGGTGGTGGAACATTGTGAATTCCATGTGTGTCTGTGGTGTGGAGATATAAACAGCTTATTATAAGGAAATATAACGAATTATTACCTACGTCTTTAAACACCACTGAAGACATAGTTTTGTATATTATATAGCATTTCTGTCAGTGGATCCTCCTAAAAATTACACACAACTCCTTTAAATAAGACTCTTAAATGCTATTTATCCATTAGGTATATTGTTTTGTAATAAATTTCATGTTGCCTTTTCACTGCACAATTGCACACTGGTTTAAACTTTGAACTAGTTTAAATAAAGAACACTTTAATGGGATATCATCCTCATCCAGGTTAATAGGTTTTAACTTTTTTTTTAACCTGACTTACCTGGATGTCAGATTCTTTCTTGTACTTGTATTGCATGCTTCCAACATCTTCATAACTTGACCAAGAAAATGATCCAGCCATTTGAGAGTGCAATGTGGCTTGGGCCAGATCCAGTTTCCTGCTTGCTCCAAAGTCTGCGATGTATAGTTCATTGGAGATATCTGTAGAAAAGTACAAATTTTCATAAAAACACACATCCTCATATGCTCACGTATTTTAAATGCAAATATCTGCTTATAAATCTATATTATAGGATAATCACCGCTATGCCACAGACTGCTCTTACCAATTAAAATGTTTTCAGGCTTCAGATCTCTGTGCAAAATTCTACATGAATGCAGTTCCTGAAGTCCTTTTAGCAATTGCTGGCATATCTCTAGTCTTCGGCTATCTGTCAAGCATTTTCTTTCAGGAAAATCCTTGTTTTCAATCAGTTCCATCAAACTGTATTTACAAAGAGGGGAATTAAAGTAGGCAAAGTAAGAGTCTTCCAACACTTTAATAGGTTGTAAAAGATGTTTTGCTTGTAAAATATTTGAACAAAGGAAATTAGCCATTTCTATTTAAGTTTTGGCAACATGTTTTGCCACTCGTTTCACTGCAACTTTTTTTTGCAAAAGAGTCCTGTTAATATCTCTGCAGCATTGCATCCATTTGCAATCTTCATGTCTGTGTTGATGAAAAGGTCATCAATTTTCATCAAGCCAGGCTTTGAGTCCAGGTTTTCAAATGATCCCATCCATCGTGATTCCTGTAAAATGCATAAAAGCATAATGGGAAAATAATATAATATCATATTTAACTGTAAAATGACCAATCAATTAATGAAACAGACCTCTCTCTATATATTTACCTTATTTGCACATTTCTCTCCGCATGAGGAGGTTTTCTGGGAAACAATCTGTTAAAAGCATTGATATTTAGAGTGTCAATGCATTTATCATGGTTACAGTAATTAGTTAACAAACTAACAATTAACTACTTCTGACGTTGTACAACATCAGAAAGATCAGGCCCTTCCTAACAGAGCATGCTACACAACTCCTCGTCCAGGCCCTGGTCATTTCCAGGCTGGACTACTGCAATGCTCTTTTAGCTGGTCTTCCAGCATGTACAATCAGGCCTCTACAAATGCTTCAGAATGCAGCAGCAAGGCTGGTCTTCAATGAGCCCACAAAGGCCCATGTCACACCTCTCTTCATATCCCTGCACTGGCTACCGGTTACAGCACGCATCAAATTCGAGACACTGATGCTGGCATATTGGACAGCCACCGGATCATCACCTGCCTACCTCCATACACTACTACACATCTACACTCCTTCCAGAAGACTGAGATCTTCTAGTGAAAGACGCCTCATTGTACCACCACAGAGAGGCATGAAATCACTTTCCAGAACATTCTCGGTCGATGTTCCTGCCTGGTGGAACGTTCTTCCCACACCTATCCGGAATGCAGCCTTCTTAACAGTTCCCTTCCGGGAACTCTACACTGCGTCCTGAAACGCTATGGGGAACGCCATTGGCGGGCCGCACTCTGAGTCATGTCCAACATCCAATGAGAAACGGGAGTGACGTCACAGGCGCGGTGACGTCATCGACCAGGAAGTATAAAAGCACGTGCGTTTGAAGCCGGCGTCAGCTTTTGTCATTCAGCGAGAGCGCTCTGTGTTACTGTCTGTCTGTATTGCATTTCTGCTGTTTTTCAGTGCCAGTTTGCACTACTTTTATTTGAGCAGAAAATGCCAGGGTGAAAACGTTCTTTTAAGAACGAACGTTCTAAGGCGGTTCAGCAGCCACATAGACGGTGTGTCCCTCCCTGCCAACGCTACATTGTTGGTGGGGATACACACGATCTATGTGTGGTCTGCTTGGGAGCGGAGCACGCTAGGTCAGCCCTTGAGGGGGCTGGCTGCCCGCAGTGCGAGCGGATGCCGCTGCGGTTGCTCCGTTCCCGGAAAGCCCTCTTTGAGGAGGGGGCTTTCATTAGCGTTCCCCGCGGGTCTGGCCCCGCTTCCGTCGAGGCGGAACGGCAGCTGCACTCGTGGGGTTCGCAGCTAGATCTGCTGGAGGGAGTTGAGACGGGTGATCCCCTATCTCTCTCCTCACCCAGCGGATCGTATGACCTCCTCTTGGATGAGGAAGCCCGCACTGCGGTTCCTTCCCTCCGAGAGGAGGAGTCAACGCTCCATCTGTCCCCCCTGTCTTGACATCGAGAGCGTTGACCTCCCACAACCGCCCCCCCCCCCCCCCCGATCACCCCAGTTTGAGGAGCTGGTGGAGGTGCTGACGAGCGCGGTGGCCAAACTTAACATCAGTTGGTCACCCGCTCCAGATCCAGAGCCCCAGGCAAGCAGGCTTGACGAGCGCTTCCTGAGGGCTAAGTCAGCACCTCCCAAACGAAGCCTTCCCTTTTTCCCCGACCTCCACAAAGAGATCGCGAGGTCGTGGGACAAGCCGTATTCCTCACATCTCTATTCCCCCGCCTCAGATCACTACGGGAATGTGGCGGGGATGGAGGAATACGGCTACAGGACGATGCCACAGGTCGAGCAGACACTAGCCAGCTATCTGTGTCCCGGCCTGGCATCGTCCCTGAAGGCTCCGTCCTTGCCCACCAAGCCACTAAAAATAACATCAGGCTTGATGGGCAAGGCTTATGTGGCAGCAGGTCAGGCTGGTGCATGTTTACAGACCATGTCTGTGCTCCAGGCGTACCAGGCTGACCTGCTGAAGGAGCTTAGTGAAGGCGAGGAAGTGAGCGTGCCAGAGATGCGCAGGACCGCTGATCTGGCGCTCCGGGCCACCAAGGAGACCGCCCGGGCTGTTGGGCGGTCTATGGCAGCCCTGGTGGCCGCGGAGAGGCATCTCTGGCTGACCCTGTCTGACATGAGAGAGAAAGACAGGGTCACGCTCCTGGACGCCCCCCTGCACCCCATCGGCCTCTTTGGTGACTCTGTTGACACAGTTGTCAACAGGCACCAGGAGGCCCGCAGGCAGGCAGCGGCGTTCCAGCGATTCCTTCCAAGCCGCACTTTCTCCTCTGGGGCTGCTGGATGGGAGCAGCCCCAGCCGCACTCCAGCTCCTCACACAGGGAGACCCAGAAAAGGAGCGTTGCTACCCGTGCCCCTCCTGCGCGGCCTAGAGGGCGGGCTCAGCAACGCTCCAAGCCGGGGCCCTCGAAGACTAGGCCCGACCTGAGGGTCGTCCTACAGTCTAAGAGGGCCGCGGCTAAACGGCCCTGATGGTCGTGGCCCAGGGCCAATGAGGGCAGCCCCTCTCGAAGAGCAAGGTGCTTCACCGCCTCCGAGGAGTACGGTGACCACCTCTCTTCGGGGCCCTCAGGAAATTCGTCAGCTAACCCTGCCGGTGTTACAGGGCGCGGCAGTCTCCCGCGAACATCATTCTCTGGTCCCTCCGCCCGGAAAAGTAGCGGAACCAGAAAGCGCTCACTCCAGGTGCATCCTGCCAGTTCGCTGCTACAGGTCACCGAGTTAGCTCCTCTGGTAAATCCAGAGACCAGTCTCGAGAGGCTGGTTCCCTTAGCAGAATTTCTGGCAGCGTGGAAACTACTGCCAAACATTTCTATGTGGGTCCTGCGTACTGTAGAGAAAGGCTATTTCATTCAGTTCGGCGCCAAGCCGCCACCTTTCAGCGGGGTATTTCCTACTCTTGTAAGCCCCGAGCAGGCTCTGGTATTAGAACAAGAAGTGCACACTCTCCTGAGGAAGGAGGCCATCGAGGTGGTCCCTCCTCAGTGCAGAGAGTCCGGGTTCTACAGCCGATACTTCAGTGTTCCCAAGAAGGATGGGGGCCTACGGCCCATTCTAGATCTCAGACAGCTAAACCTCTCAGTCAGAAAACTGAAGTTCAAAATGTTGACTGTCAGTCAAGTCGTGTCTCAAATCAGGTCCGAGGACTGGTTTGTCACGATAGATCTGAAAGACGCCTACTTTCACGTCTCCATCCTTCCTCATCATCGGAAGTTTCTCAGGTTCGCTTTCAGGGGCAAAGCTTACCAATACAGAGTTCTTCCGTTCGGCCTAGCACTCTCACCCCGAACGTTCACGAAGTGTGTGGATGCTGCTCTGGCTCCACTGCGACTCCAGGGCATCCGTATACTCAACTACATAGACGACTGGCTCATCCTAGCCAGTTCAGAACGGTTAGCGACTCAACATCGAGATGTTGTTCTTGCTCACATGGCAAAGCTGGGGTTGAGACTCAACGCCAAGAAAAGTGTGCTATCTCCATTACAGAGAACCACTTATCTAGGTGTAATCTGGGATTCGACCACGATGCAGGCACGAATGTCACCTGCTCGGATCGAGTCGATCCTTACTGCAGTAAATGCGGTCAAGCTAGGCCTGCTACTCACTGTCAAACAGTTCCAAGTACTGTTAGGTCTTATGGCAGCTGCATCCAACGTGATACCTCTTGGACTGCTGTACATGAGGCCGCTACAGTGGTGGCTCAAAACCAAAGGGTTTTCCCCGAGGGGGAACCCGCTCCGCAAGATCAAGGTCACGCGGGGCTGCCTACAGATCTGGCCATTTAAAATGCGCGCGGGAAGTAAAGTGGTCTCGCGTGACGCCGGTGTATTCCAAGGGAACACGGAAAATACAATGACATAGGAAAGACATGATCAGTAGGGGGCAGTCATGTAACGCACTGGACTGGAGCAGGCTGAAAACATTGCTGCAAACTAAAGGGTATGGTAACCTGGAGGGGACACCTTCGGTTCACTTATGTTTGTCGTGGCCACACAAATGAATTCGTAGGAACGTCATATTACTTTTTGTCATTGCCACGAGATATTAATTCCTGGGAATGTCATATTATGTCGTGGCCACAAGATTATTTTGTCGAGGTAACGACATCCTTATGTTTAATGCATAAACAAACCTGCGTAACCATAACCCAGGATTATCAGAGATAGGTTTGTTAATATTTTTTATTTTGAGTTAAGAAATGATTATATTAATTGTTATAGAAATTAATGCAATATTAAGTTATATATTAACAATAGGCAATGCTGTATATGCGAATGTCTGTGCGCGATGTAGACAGCATTCAAAAGTTTATCAAGAATAAATATTACATATAAGTACTTCAAATTAAATAGCCCTGCAAGAAACATTTTATGCATCCTAAAGTCTTATCCATTAATTGATCCTCTTTTTTCTGTAATAAATTTATTATTCGTTTATATTCATTATGTCCCCCTTAATTTCGATCTCTTAACATTCCGAATCTAAATGATAAATGCTGGCATGCCATTAAAGCTTTGATTATGCTAAATGGCTGGGATTTTAAATATATATATATATATATATTCATTTTTAGTCTAATTATAACCTTTATAGTGTTTCATTGTCGAGTGAATCATTCACGTTCCATTTGTAAATCGTTTATGGTCACACACGGGCATTAATACAATCATAAAGTCAAAACTTTATTGGCATAATTGTCGTTCACAATATTTGCTAAATATATGCCAAATAGCATATACAGAAAGTTATTTAGGTTAAGCGATTCACAATAAAGAAAAAAGAAGATAGCTCTAAATCACTTATTATTTATTATTATTATAGGTTATTATTATTTCAATACCTGGTTAGGGCTATTTATTTTTAACGCCTGACAATTATGCCAATAACGTTTTGACTTTTTGATTGTATTTATCCCCGTGTGTGACGATAAATGAGCATGTTTTCATTTACAAATGAAACTACGTGATGATTCATTTCTCAGTAAAACAGTTTAGTATTTATATAGTCTAGTCTATTAATTAGACGAAACAAAATAAAATATGTTCAATTCAACCTTTAAACTACATTCCAGTAAAAATCAGTCATATCATATGTCAAGCATTTACAGAATCATTTACATGAACGTTAAAGAGAGCCAAATTAAGGGGTGGAAACGCACGGAAATAAAAAATATATACAAAAATAACAGGCTAATAAAAATAATATTAGTAATAGTAATACTAATGATAATGATAATGATAATAATATTAAGACAAATACGAAAAAAAGACTATTAGTTAATAGAAGGAATGTAGGCCTATTTTACTGTGTGACGATAAATTATTTCCAAATGAAACTACGTGAATGATTCACTCTTCAATTATTTGTCTATTAATTAGACTAAATAAAATACAATATATGTTAAATTTAACCTTTAAACTGCATTCCAGTAAAAACCCCAGTCATAGAACCTTTACAGTATCATTTACATTCAGAATGTTATGTAACGAGATCAAAATGAAGGAAAAAATAACGAATATAAACGAATAATACAAATATTACGAATATTAAAGAAGGTCAGTCAATGGACAAGATTGTGGGATGCATGAAATGTTTCTTGCAGAGCTATTTAATTTGAAGTAGGCCTACATGTAATACATGTAAACACTTGTGAAAGCTGTCTACATTGCGCACAGACAGCATTAGCATATACAGCATCGCCTATATAATTATTTAATATTGTATTAATTTCTATAACAATTAATATAATAATTTCTTAACTCAAAATAAAATATCTCAAATAATTCTGGGTTACTAATGTCATGCAGGTTTGTTTATTCATTAAACTCGTGGCCACGAGAAATGCATGTTGAGCAAAAATACATTTCACGAAAATAATATAAAATTACAAAACAAAGAAAACAAATGGAATGAGGGATAAGCTTTAAAGTTCACGTAAAAGCCAAATATTAAGCGGCATCCTTCATGTTTTCTTTATTCAGCAAATACTTTACAGTTTTGAATTATGTTCAGCTTCTGTTTTTATGACCATAAATGACAGTTTTTTTTTAGTTTTTTTTTTTTTAGAAAAACGTCCGAACACCGGTCTCAAAAGTAGAAGCGAAAGTCTTGTTTCCACCAGCGCGGCATTTTTTTATTCACCGTAATTGATGGATGTCTAAAACAAAAATAAGGAGAATCCTAAAACATATAAATATAAATTTCTTAAAATAATAACATCTGAACTTCGTACACAACAATACGGCAACGACTTTACAACAGGACACATTATTTTATTTTAAAGTAGCTTGTACACCAATGGATTTCAGATGTCAGGATATTTCAGACCGCATCTCCACAGCATAATCACTCTAATATTAAACATACTAACATTTTTTATTCGGCGGTCCGAGTTGCGGGCGGGTTAGTTAAAAACGTTGGTCGGGTTCGGGTTGTTTATCCACTGACCCGCGCATCACTGGTGTCAGGGCCGTGGACACTAATGTTTTGAAAAAAGTAGAGCGAGTGAGGAAAGCTTTCCCCTTCTCCCTGGCATGCATTTGAATGCTGAATTCGAAATGCAACTGAATGCAGTCGGAATCCGCCCCCAGCACCCCCAAAATAGTCTCCAAATGTTGATTACAACAAGGCAACAGACAGCATTCAACACCCCACCCCACCCCCACTCTGCCATTCATAAACATTTCGCTCTTTATACTGATGCCTCATTAACGGCTACTTTTCAGAAAACTGAAAAAAAAAAACAGGAAAAAAAACACTTCCCTTTGGTTTCCCAGAACAGACTTAAGCCTAGTTCCAGGCTTAACGAACTTCTTCGAAATAGAAGAACTACTTTTCCACTTTAAAAAAGAAGAAAAAGAAAAAAGGTGGGGAAAAATTGCATAACTCACTGGAGCACTTTTGATACTTAACAACTGTATTCGTTGTCAGTCATATAAGCTTTATTGTTTTGAAAAGTGAGCCTTCTGTTTATTTGTCTAAATTATTTTCTATATTAGGATATAATACTAGGCTATAGTATTTACATGGACATTAGGCCAAATCTACATGGGTTTCTTCCCTTTCACTTCAATTAGTTTTTAAGAAAAAAAAAGAAAAAAACTGCATGGGCAGTGCGCCATCTTAATGTACAGCATCAAAAATTTAAGAACAAATCTAAAGACAATAATAATAATAATAAAAATAATAATAATAATAAAATTAATTATTAACACTCCTAAAAGTACAGTATAGTGCTCAGATACACTTAAGTTAGGTGACCTAACCCTAGTTGATACTTTATTTCAACTTTTCAATTATTTCATTAATTTACAAATAAACAAATGCCTTTCCGATATGATATAAGTGAAAAGGGAGACGATTTCGAAAATGATTTCACCAAAAGGCGGACGCGAACTCGGGTCTCCCGCGTCAAAAACGATATATTACTCGTATTATCACTTGCGCCACTGAAAATGTTGCACAAGAGCCTTTTGTAATATTTGTAAATATGGCCTATTTGCATTGTGTAAAAACATTAAATAAAAGGCACCAGACTACAGAAAATGGCATATACTAAAGTATTTTTTTCTGTTTTTACATTTTTGCATTTATTTTGCTTCCGACGCCCATGCTTGATGATGAAGTATAGTCTATAGCAGTCATTCCCAAAGGCGGGGTCCCGACCCACAAGTGGGTCGCGGGAGATTTTGTATGGGTCGCCAAGTCGAGCACTATTTTTCAGTGTGCTATATACTCTTGATTAAAATGTATACGTGTAGTTCACCTATTAGCCGCACGAGGGAGCTCGTCGTTTTCTTCTTCTGCTTTTGTTTTTTTCTTTAGTGCTCTGCATAAAAATGGATGCTTGGCTAATTAAGAAGAAAAAGCCAGATAAAGAACAGGTTAACACTGCCAACAGTCAAAATACTGTCCCTGAGGGAAGCCAGCTTGAAAATAAACTAGCTAACGTTAGCAAAGCTACTTCAAGTAAAAAACGCCATAATGATGAAGAATGTGAGGAAAGCGGAACTAGTGGATGCTTTCGACCAGACACCGGAGCAGGTACTTCTGAGGATTTGGGAGAACAGCCTCCAAATAAGAAAAGAAAAACAAGATCAAGGCCATATAAAGACTATTTCCTGAAATATGGTTTTGTTAATTGTTCCAAAACGAACCAAGAAGCTCGACCCATGTGTGTTATATGCAGCGAAAAACTCGCAAATGAGAGTTTAAAACCAACTAAACTAAAAAGACATTTGGAAACACTTCACTTCGACTTGGCAAAGAAACCTCTGGATTTCTTTCAAAGGAAGGCACAGGAGATTGAATCATCAGCTGAGCTTCTCCGTAGAAATGTGACATTAAATGACAAAGCCCAGCTAGCATCATACATGGTTTCTTACCGTGTGGCCAAAGAAAAGCAGCCCCATACTGCTGCAGAAAAAATAATTCTGCCTGCCGCAATAGACATGGTTAGCACGGTTATTGATGAAAAAACTGCACAAAGATTAGAATGCATCCCCCTGAGTAACAACACTGTGTCCCGAAGGATAAATGACATTTCAGACAATCTTGAGGAACAGCTCATAACAAGATTGAAGGCGGCAGGGGAATTTTCAATCCAGCTGGATGAAAGCACCGACGTCTCGGACTGCGCAACTTTGTTGGTATACGTAAGGTACGTGTGGGAAACAGACTTTGTGGAGGATTTATTATGTTGCTTGAATATTCCTACTGGAACGAAAGGTGAACAGATATTTTCTGTACTGAACAACTACGTGGTTACAGAGTGTGGGTTGAGCTGGGCCAACTGTAAAGGCATAACGAGTGACGGGGCTGCAAATATGACGGGCAGAAACAGCGGAGTTGTGAAACGAATCAAGGAGGCAGCTGGTAAAGACATCGTGTGGAATCACTGTTTCATTCACCGCCAGGCTTTGGCATGCAAAGGAATACCCCCCGAGCTTGACAAAACATTGAAAGAAGTCATTCGTGTTGTGAACTTTATTAAAGGCAGCGCACTCAACAGTCGGCTTTTTGATCAGCTGTGCGCCGGCATGGGGGCGGACCACACCCATTTACTGTTTCATACTGAAGTGCGCTGGCTCTCCAAGGGTAGAGTCCTCACAAGAATATATGAACTGAGAAATGAAATTCATGCTTTTCTCCTTGAGAAAAAGTCTTCACTTGCAGAGCTGTTCACTGAAGAATGGCTTTTTACAGTGTCATATCTGGCGGATATCTTTTCATCTCTCAACGAGCTATGTTTGAAACTGCAAGGACAGAATGATGATGTTTTCCAAAACTGGAAACACATTCTCACCTTTCAAAAGTCTCTGAAGCTGTGGCTTGCACGACTCAGAAGTCCAAAACCCAGCCACTACATGTTCCCTACTGTGTTACAGAACATAGAGGAAAATAATGTCACTGACACACAAGTGAAACACCTGACTGGGCTTATAGTGACACACCTAGTTGCACTCATTAATAACTTTGAGCACTATTTCCCTAAGGACAGATATGACATTTTGCATGATAAAAGGTGGATCCAAAATCCCTTTGATTTTGAAAGTCCAGAGTCACTGCTGGAGCTTGGACTAACTGCTTCTGAAGAAACCGAACTGTTACAGCTGAGCAGTGACCAGACACTTAAAAGAAGACATGAATCCATGACATTATCATCATTTTGGGTAAGCATTTCATCTGAATACCCTGTCTTAAGCAAGGCAAGCATACTGTTGCTTATTCCTTTTACAACTACATACAAATGTGAAGTTGGGTTCTCTGTTCTCACAAAAATAAAGACAAAATACAGGAATAGACTGAATGCTGCATCTGATATGCGTGTTGCACTCTCCTCATGTACACCAAACTGGAATGCAATTCTAAAAAACAAGCAGGCCCATCTCTCCCATTAGTCGGGTAAAGTTCCTTGATTTGGTGAAACAATGATGATACTGGTGCACTTAAACATTACTCTTCTGCCTGACCAACATAAAAAATAAAAAACTTAAAAAGGCATGTTTTTGATAGTTCTGAAGGTTCATATTACTATAGTTCTAAAGATGGTTTGCATATATATTTTTGTTTTGAGAGGAAACAATGAGAGCCTGTCATACTGTGCACTTTATAAAATGTGTATATTATGAATAAAAATATATATGAATAAAAAAGTTCTCAAAAGATATTTCAGTAAGAAACTTGTTTTTGATTTAACTTAATGTTCATATTATTCTGGTAGATGTGCAAAGCATTGAATGTTATATGAAAGGCATGCATTGATTCTGTCTGGTTTGAAAACAATGAGATGCCCTGTCAACTCTTCCTTTCTCATTTTACCTCTGCATTTTACTTATTGTCAACAAGAGGTAAATAAAAAAAAAGTGCTTTGTCAAATATCTGTATCTCTTTTAAATAGTTAAGTGGAAGCTTAACTGACCATAAAAATGGTCATACATATTTTGTTAATGCATAAATTCTCTTCGTGATATATGAACTATATGGGCCTAATGTTTATTGGGTCACAAGGATTTATCGACTTTAAAATGTGGGTCCCCAGAAAAAAAGTTTGGGAAACACTGGTCTATAGGATATAACAAAGTGCTTTTCCAGTCCCGATTCGACGAGGTTTTATTCCGCATCCACCCGCTCCCGCTATATTAACTATATTATTTGCCCGCTGCCTGCTTAGAATAAATTTCTAAGCACCAAAATCGCAAAAACAAATCAAAATAATAATAATAATAATAATGATAATAAATAAATAAATTTATTAATTTTAACTCTATAAAAACTGTAGTTTATATTTATCCTCTCCATTTCTATTTCTCGCTACTCAAATTAATTGTCAGTGTATCTAAAATTGTGTATCTTAGAAAAAGAAAAAGACGAACTACCTCTTAAACATGCATATCTTAATTTGATGTTGCTTTAAAACGCTGAAATATATAATGTATTTTATTCTGAAGGTGAAAGTTGTCGAGTTATTCAACTGCCCGCGGCGCCGTCAGGATCACTTTTTTCCCCCTTTAATTAAGTGGATACAGCTTACAATACTCCTTCAAGAGTACGGGATTGCTCAAAACTATGCTATTTTACATATTTCTGTTATTTGTGTACAATCACAATGAAAAAACAGATGTGTATGCTATTTGTTAAAAAAAAAAATGGAAACGAGATGCTAGTTTAAGGGCGCATCACAGAAATTGCCTACAATTCTGCATATAGGCTTGCTACTTATTAATTTTATTTTATTTCGTTTTGTTAAATTATTGTTCATTAAGAAAATTATATTTCGCATATGGGCATTTTTATTTATTTTACATACAGCTTTTTTGGGGTTTTCTCTGTGCATTAGCTCTGCGCGTGACGTTCTGATGTTTCTGCTGCTTTTTGCTTGTGTACAATTAACCCCTCAAAACGAATTTAGCTGTTATTAATGTGACACAGCCACGTTTCAATTTAAATTTAAATGTAATTTAACACAATCTGGTCGATAATAGGCTAATAACTAAACGCGTCGGTTGTCGTTTGAAGAAAAAAAAACAGAAATTAACATTTCTATTTTCAATGCAGTCTAATAAAAGTTCATCAGGAAAAAAAGAAAAGAAAATAATAATAAAACTGCTCCTGCTTATGAATAAATTTTTGCTTGATGATGAAGTATCTAAATAGTCTATACTCTATAGGATATAACAAAGTGCTTTTCCAGTCCCGCTTCCACGAGGTTTTATTCCGCATCCACCCGCTCCGCGCTATATTAACTATATTATTCGCCCGCTGCCCGCTTAGAATACATTTCTAAGCACCAAAATCGCAAAAATACTGTAGTTTATATTTATCCTTCCCATTTCTATTTGTCTCTACTCAAATTAATTGTCAGTGTATCTAAAATTGTGTATCTTAGAAAAAGAAAAAGACGAACTACCTCTTAAACATGCATATCTTAATTTGATGTTGCTTTAAAACGCTGAAATATATAATGTATTTTATTGTGAAGGTGAAAGTTGTCGAGTTATTTAACTGCCTGCGGCGCCTTCAGGATCACTTGATTTTTTCCCCCTTAATAGAGTGGATACAGCTTACAATACTCGTTCAAGACTACGGCATTGCTCAAAACTATGCTATTTTACATATTTCTGTTATTTGTGTACAATCACAATTAAAAAAAAAAAAACAGATGTGTAGGCTATTTGTAAAAAAAAAATAATAATGGAAACAAGATGCTGGTTTAAGGGCGCATCACAGAAATTGCCTAAAATTCTGCATACAGGCTTGCTACTTATTAATTTGTTAAATTATTATTCATTCAGAAAAGAAAAACATATATTTCTTATATGGGCCTATTTTATTTATTATTATGTATAGGTTTATTGGGTTTTTCTCTGTGCATAAGCTCTGCGCGTGAGGTTCTGATGTTTATGCTGCTTCTTGCTTGTGTATAATTAATCCCTGAAAACGAATTTAGCGGTTTACGTCAGTTGTCGGTTGGAAAAATAAAATAACTGAAATTAACATTTCTATTTCCGATGCAGTCTAATAAATGTTCGTCAGGAAAACAAAGAAAGAAAACAAAATAACAATACAACTGCACCTGCTTATGAATAGGCTATCTTTTTGCTATTGGTTTGAACCATAATTTCAGGAAAGAGGAATCATTGAACCATTGTACTGGTATTTGTGACCAACACCCCCTAGAGCTGGCCATGGTGTTTGGCTACAGAATGTTGTTCCTTGCGCCACCTGGTGGATATTATATGAAGTGCAACAACGTTGTAAAAAAATTAAAAAAAGCCACTGCGGTAGGACGCGTGCCCACGCGTGCCAAATTGCAGGCTGCCGCGTGAAAATAGACGCATTTTTAATGGCCAGATCTGTACGTGCCTTGGTCATGTGGAAAAAGCCCTGGTTCCTCTCACAAGGGCCAGTGCTGGGAGCTCCTTGCCGCTGCGTCACGCTAGCGACAGATGCATCCCTCACCGGGTGGGGGGTGGTCATGAGTGGCCGCCCCGCCCACGGTCTATGGAACGACCAGCATCACTCTTGGCGCATAAATTGCCTAGAAATGCTGGCGGTATTCCTGGCCTTGAAGCATTTCCTTCCAGACCTAAGAAACCGTCATGTGCTGGTCCGCACAGACAGCACCGCGGTGGTCTATTACATAAACCACCAGGGAGGTCTGCGTTCACGCCCCTTACACACGCTGGCGTACCAGATCATCATGTGGTCACAAGGGAAGCTTCTTTCATTGAGAGCAGTTCACATTCCGGGACGCCTCAATGTGGGAGCAGACGTCCTGTCGAGGCAGGGGCCGAGGCCCGGGGAATGGATGCTTCACCCTCTCGTGGTCAAGCAGATATGGAGAGTCTTTGGTCAAGCCCAAGTGGACCTCTTTGCGACTCAGGAGACATCGCAATGTCCCCTTTGGTACTCTCTAGTTCCTCCAGCTCCTCTCGGACTGGATGCCATGGTACAGACGTGGCCGAGGCTTCGTCTGTACGCTTTTCCCCCGATCGCTCTGCTCCCGGGAGTTCTGGAAAGAGTGCGCCGGTACGGAGTACGGCTGCTGCTAGTAGCCCCGTACTGGCCGGCCCGAGTATGGTTCTCGGACATAATCACCCTCCTCGACGGCTCTCCGTGGGAGACTCCTGTCAGGAGGGACCTTCTTTCTCAGGCTGGGGGCGCAATCTGCCACCCCCACCCAGAGAAGTGTAAGTTATGGGTGTGGCCCCTGAGGGGGCACAACTCATAGAAGCTGGTCTCCCAACCGAGGTTGTCGAGACTATCCTTCAATCCAGAGCTCCCTCTACGAGGAAACTTTATGGCCTAAAGTGGAACCTGTTTGCGTCATGGTGTCATGAACTCCACTTAGACCCAGTTCACTGCCCGGTTGGTACAGTGCTGGAGTTCCTGCAAACTCGTTTGTCCGCTGGGTTAGCTCAGTCCACCCTGAAGGTGTACGTGGCGGCTATATCGGCTTACCACGCCCCTCAGGGCGGCCTACCAGTGGGCAGAAACCCCCTAGTCTCACGTTTCCTCCGCGGTGCACTTAGGCTGAGGCCTCGTGCAAGACCGAGAGTCCCTACATGGGACCTGGCTGTGGTGCTGGAAGCGCTGTGTAAGCCTCCCTTCGAGCCTCTGGAGGAGGCCTCCGATCGGATGCTTACCCTAAAAACAGCACTACTGTTGGCGCTAACGTCTCTTAAGAGAGTCGGGGACCTGCAGGCCCTCTCAGTGGCCCCTTCGTATATTGACTTTGCCCCAGGGTTGGCCAAAGCATTTCTTTACCCAAGAGCTGGGAACATACCCAAGGTCCCCTCAGTAACACCACAGCCAATAACGCTGCTAGCGTTCTATCCTCCTCCATTCGTGGAGCACGACCAGAGGAAGTATAACTTGATGTGTCCAGTAAGAGCACTAGATACTTATGTCCACAGAGCTGCCCTGTGGCGTAAATCAGAGCAATTGTTTGTCTGTTACGGCCCCCCTAAGAGGGGGTGCCCGGCTTCCAAGTCTACCATCAGTAGATGGATCGTTGATGCCATCTCTACTGCATACGAGTCCTCTGGTCTCCCATCCCTGATGGGAGTCAAGGCTCACTCAACTTGAGGCGTCGCAGCCTCCAGAGCTCTGATGGCAGGTGTCCCGATCCAGGACATCTGCAGTGCGGCGGGTTGGTCCTCACCTCTTACGTTCGTCAGATTCTACGAACTAGACCTCAGAGCCACTCCGGGCTCAGTCATCTTTCAGCCCTAGCACAAAGGCTAGGCTCAAGAGGTCAAAAAGGCGCTTTCCTTCAAGCAAGGAAAAGAGTTTGTACCCCTCGTGCTCTGGCAAGTTCCCCAGACAAAGGCGTATGACTCTCTATATTCTATCCAGCCTCGTGTGCCTGAGGGCCGAGGCCTGTATTCCTCGTGTCTGGTGGTTGATCACAGACAGAGATGAGTTCCAGTGTCCTGGCAGGATCACCAGGCACTTTCTACGTCCCTCTTGTACTGGCTATATGCAGACAACGGACTACCATTTCTCCTCGTGTGCCTGAGGGCCGAGGAGCATTTCTCACCCTGCACTGGTCGTGTGACAGGCAGCGGTTGAGAACCTTATCCTCGTGTGCCTGAGGGCCGAGGTCCTTTATCCCTCTCGTCTGGTGGCGGATCACAGACAGAGATGAATTCCAGTGCCCTGGCAAGATCACCAGGCACTTCTCGTATCCCTCTTGTGCTGGCTGTAATGCAGACAAAGGATTACTATCTCTCCTCGCGCGTCCAAGGGCCGAGGAATACCTTTCTCCCCCTGCACTGGTCTGATGACAGGCAGCGGTCGAGAACCCTATCCTCGCGTGCCTGATGGCCGAGGTCTCTTATCCCTCTTGTCTGGTGCTGGATCACAGACAGAGATGAATTCCAGTGCTCTGGCAAGGTCACCAGGCACTTCTCGAGTTCCTTTTGTACTGGCTGTAATGCAGACAAAGGACCACCATCTCTCCTCATGCGCCTGAGGGCCGAGGAGCCTTTCTCCCCCTACAGTGGTCTGATGACAGGCAGCGCTTGAGTACCCTAGCCTCGCGTGCCTAAAGGCCGAGGCCTACTCTATCCCTCTTGTCTGGTGGTTGATCACAGACAGAGATGAATTCCAGTGCTCTGGCAAGGTCACCAGACACTTCTTGCGTCCCTCTTGTACTGGCTGTAATGCAGACAAAGGACCGCCACTTCTCCTCGAGTGCCTGAGGGCCGAGGTTCATTATCCATCTTGTCTGGTGATGAATCACAGACAGAGATGAGTTACCACTCGCGTCCTGGCAAGATCACCAGGCGAGTTGCCACAGTGTCTCATCAGGTAATTATTTCTAGACACTGTCCCTTCTCGGTCTTGCGAGACCAGACGAAGGATGGCACGACCTCGTGGGCTCGAGGGCTGAGGTCTCCTTTCCCTCTGATCTGGTGGGCAGGTTTTCCAGGCTGAGGCTTGTATTGCATTGTAACGCTGTTTTTCCCCCCTTGTTCTAGCAGACACTAGGCAGGGTGCGGAAATTATGGGGGCGTTGATACTTCGTTCCCCATAGCGTTTCAGGACGCAGTGTAGAGTTCCTGGAAGGGAACGTCTAGGGTTACGTATGTAACCCTGGTTCCCTGAGGGAACGAGACACTGCGTCTCGGACCATAATTCCCGCATCCCTGCCGCGCTCGCTTCATTCCTTTGAGGCTGACGCCGGCTTCAAACGCACGTGCTTTTATACTTCCTGGTCGATGACGTCACCGCGCCTGTGACGTCACTCCCGTTTCTCATTGGACGTTGGACATGACTCAGAGTGCGGCCCGCCAATGGCGTTCCCCATAGCGTTTCAGGACGCAGTGTCTCGTTCCCTCAGGGAACCAGGGTTACATACGTAACCCAAGACGTTTTCAAACGACTGCTAAAAACCCATCTTTTTCAAATCTATCTGACCCAATTAAAAAAAAAAAAAATCTTTCTTGATCTTGTCTTTATAGCATGTGCTCATCTAACAATGCCTGATGTATGGTATTTTCGAGCACTTCCCGCTTCGATCTGACTCTTAGGATGATCGCTTGCTGTTCTCCCCAATTGTAAGTCGCTTTGGATAAAAGCGTCAGCCAAATGAATAAATGTAAAATGTAAATGTACTTCAACAGCATGTATTTGTCTTAGTAAGTAAATAATAATTTGTTATCATACTTATGGATTATAAATTGACATAAAAAAATTTTTTATTAACATTAAAGTGCACATTGCAGGTTAAAAAAGAATTCGAGATAAACATATATTCGTGAATGAAAATACTATACGAACCGTTAATGCACTATTTGAAAATATTTTACAAGACCTAAGGGCACAAATTTAGAAGACAAAGTGACGGTTTCCTTGACCGCTCTCAAAAACAGCCTTTTTTTCCACACTGCGTCATATGACGTCACGAGAGGTAGTCGTTCGCCTAGCTCTGTTGCTGTTCAGTAGGAGCAGTCGTGAGTTAGTGTGTTTTCAGTAGTTATTTTTAATTTCAATTGATCATCGTCATGGTAAATTATTGTGTTTATGGACTGTCAGCCTGTCAGGACATCATGTCCACGGGTTTACTTACAATAAAAAGAATGGTGCTATCTTCCGTAAATGGGTGCGTTTGTGCGGATGAAGTGACGGGCCTATACTAATGCATCTGCATCGAAAAACGCGTTCACTTTACACTGGAGGATTATCATCCTGGCGATATGATGCAGTTCAACATGAGATCCTGAAGCAAGAACCAAGTGAGGCTTAGAGCTGGTGCAGTTCCTTCTGTGCACACAGCACCTTCGTCGGTTCCGCTGTCAGACTGTGGTTAGTCAGAAGCCTTCAGAGATGCAGCTCGACGAAAACGTGAACTGCACCGTAAGTCTTGTTTTTCTTCTCATAACTTCTCATAAAAACCAAAATCTGTGAACATATTTATTTAAATAATGAGAAAACGAGATGTGTATAAATTTTTGTAAAGCACCATAGCTGGTAAGCATTAGCAATATCATTTTAAGAACCGTGTAAAAACGGTACCATAGGAGAAGGCATTACTGGTCAGTTATCATCAGTTTGTTAATATTATTATATTGTTAATATTACAGCTTGGTCACATTGTTTGCACTGCTAATTTGTGATTTTTTTGTCATGTGTGTTTTTAGGGTTTTGGGAGACATTGCAAGACATGAGGCTGTGTGAAGATCTGAAGCAGTGGAGCCAGCTGTTATTAACCACCTCTAAAATAACACATTAGTGTGATACCCACACTGAAAATATTTTTCTTTCAGTAGTATATGTTTTGTACATCTACATGTATATATTAACAGTTGCAATGTTGTGTTTTAAGCTGGGTATTAACAGTACTATGAAATAATATTTATGATTTATTGCTGTATAAATTAAACTGAATTGAATTAGCCATAAATGCAGATCTGCTTGATATACATGTTGTACACTTCATATAAAAAAAATTATACAGTAAGACAATTTGTGATTTTGATTATTTTTTATTGTTTGTCACCAAAATGGGGCCATTCAAAACATTTATAAAGTAATCCTTCCTCTGTAAACTGTCTAATAGCTGACACAACACATGCAGGTAAGGGCTTCCTGATGAAAACCAGCAGACAACTTGACTGTATGCTGTCAATATTAATTGTCCTATACCAATGGCATCAAAAAGTTTTACTTTACATGTATTTGTCACCTAAATATAGTCAAACTTTAATTTACTGTTTATTTGTACGTACAAGTATTTAGCTCAGAGTAATAAATGATCTCTATCATAAACTTACTCATGCCTGCTGGCCTGGAGATGTCTATGCCCCTTCCTAAAATGCATTTAAGCTATATGTAGAACCTATTTTGATTTCAGACAGCAAGCCTCAAAGCCTAGGTGCAGAGTCAGAGACAGCACATCAAGTTTGGGGGTATTTCCCATATAAGCATATAATAAAACAAAAAGGTGTTTATCTCTCTCTCGCGCGCGCGGTAATAAAAACCCGCTATATCGCGTAACGTTTGCGTCAGATATGAATGATTATGACACGTTTGATCAACGATCATTCGTTTGTGTTAGTAGAATCAATACTTCTAGATGACAAATGCTATGATTTTGCCCGATTAGATATCGTCAGCTAACACTGATCTCTCACAGACACCTGCCCTGTTCTCCTCACACCACAACTTAATTTGTCTCCTCTGACCGTTGTTCTGTTTAATCCTGGCATGTCCCTGCCCTCTTGGCAACTTAGCAGGCTCATAATTGTGTCTGTGGTTCGTCATACAAGTGTAAATAAACATTTTAAATGTTCTCTGCGTCCGAACAGTCATTGCAATCCATTGTTTTCCTATGGTTTACATTGACCGCTCTCCCTCTCGTTACGTCACTACCGGTTTGCCAGTTTTTCAGATGCGGAAGTAAAATTCTCTCACAAAAACGACTCTAGAAGCCTTAATAGCGTATTTTGAAGTATATTTTAAAGAAAATCTGGTTCCTACATTATTTTTCTATACATCAATTCACCGGAGTCTCTAACCTGCAATATGCACTTTAAGTAATGTTTAATTTCGTTCGTTTCACTCTCTGGAAATGTATAGAAAAAATACAGTTTTTACTTGGAATTAGTTTTTAATCCCTGGATTTAAACAAGCATATGAGATCATTTATATATATTATTGCTTGAATAAACGTTTAAAAATAGTGCTAGAAATTGTATTTTTAATTTTCATGCACACTGGCTCCAATTTTAACAGACCTAGGCATTTGAAAAGACATAGTGAAAGTTTTTAATAATTCCAACTTGGAAATGATGAAGATGTATGTCACAAGGAGAGTCAGAGACGTGCGGATCCATTTGCAGCATTTATTAGAATGGTCAACAGGCCAGAATAATCACCAGAAAACAGGAACAACGTAGGAAATCCAGTAAACAGTTCGATACTCAGGCAATGGTCGCAATGGCAGGTAGCAGGAATCGTCAACGGGGTACACAGTCCAGAGTCATACACAGATAATCCAACACAGAGAAAAACGCTTAGAATTACGACCATGGGAACAATAAGACTTCGCCATGAGGCTGTGTGTGTGTGTGGCTTAAATGCATGTGTGTGAATGAGGAACAGGTGTGCAGCAATCAGTTCAGTGGGAAACGAGGAGCAGCTGTGTGCAGTGATTGGTGCAGTGGCTTATGGGGATTGCAGTCCAGAATGTGTGTGCAAGAGTTCATGATGAGATAGACCAGATACGTGACAGAGCCCCTCCCCAAGGAGCGGCTTCCAGACGCTCTAACCACATAATACAACCTGGAGGGTGGTGGAGCGGAGGCGGAACAGGGGGAGGGATGGAGGGCCAGGTCCATGTAGGGGTACTGGAACCACGAACTGAGGTGGAGCCGACGGAGGGAGAAGCCATGGCGGAGGAAGGGTTGGCTCCTGCATGGGGCCGACCGACGGAGGTGGAGCCGGTGGAGCCCGAGGCGGAACCGGAGAGTCGATGGTCCTGGGCGACACAGAGGATCCGGAGGGCCAAGGCGGAACCCAAGGCTCTGGCGACCCCGGCGGAGATGGAGGTCCGGAGGTACGCAGCGGAGCCGGAGTGACAGAGGATCGAGGCTGTGCCCACGGGAGGGAGGAGGTCCACAGAGCCGGCAGGACGGAGTGACGAGGCACAGCCTGAGGAGTAGAGTCCAGAGGCGAAGGTGGGGCGACGACTGACCGGGGCGGAGCCGGAGAGACGATGGAGCCCGGAGGAGCTGGTGGGCCGACGGCCGACAACGGAGACGAGGGAGCACAGAGCCGGGGTGGAGCCGCAGGGTCGGAGGGCCGAGGTGGAGTCCAGGACTCTGAGACTGGAGGTGATGGTGAGGGGTCCTTCAGTCTGGACACCGATGGAGACTGGCAGTCCCACGGCAAGTCCTCTGCACCGAAGGTGGGATGTTGGTGAGCAGAGGGACTGTCAGGAGACAGAGGTGGCGGAACTGGAGCAGCAGGGAGGGTGGGTGGGAACAGTCCATGCATGAGCTCCGTGACCAGAACCGGGCAGACAGGAATCTCAGGACGACTGGATAGAACCAGCGGAGTCTCTGGAAGGCTGGACGGAACCAGCGGAGTCTCTGGAAGACTGGGCGGAACCAGCGGAGTCTCTGGAAGAGCAGGCTCTGAGCGAGCGGTCACTGGAGGGCGCTCTGGCGGCGGAGACTCAGGAAGGCCGGGCAGGACCATTGGAGACTCTGGAAGGCCGGGCGGAACCAGCGGAGACTCTGGAAGGCTGGGCGGAACCAGCGGAGACTCTGGAAGGCCGGGCAGGACCATTGGAGACTCTGGAAGGCTGGGCGGGACCAGCGGAGACTCTGGAAGGCCGGGCAGGACCAGCGGAGACTCTGGAAGGCTGGGCGGAACCAGCGGAGGCTCTGGAAGGCTGGTAGACATCTTACGCTGTGGCTCTGAGCAAGCAGACATCTTGTGCTGTGGCCTTAGGCTGGCAGACATCTCGTGCTGAGGCTCAGGGCTAGCAGACATCTTGTGCTGTGGCTCTTTTAAAACATCCACAGTTAACATAGAGCCACATAGCAACAACGCATACTGCATATAGTCCTCCACTGAACATTTAAATTTCCCTCCAGGCAACAGTGATTTAGTGGGTTCATTAAGTCCAAAGCGGAATATGTCCTTTAGCCACACTTCATCATAAAATGGTATTTGAAGTGAAAACTTACAAAACAGTTGAGTATATTCCTCAATGGGTAGCTTGGCTTGTTGCAGATGAAGTAATTGGTCGACTGGGTCCATGATTGAGCTGGTAGTGAATAAAGCCGCTGGATCCAAGTGTGGCGAAGTCTTCTGTCACAAGGAGGAGTCAGAGACGTGCGGATCCATTTGCAGCATTTATTAGAATGGTCAACAGGCCAGAATAATCACCAGAAAACAGGAACAACGTAGGAAATCCAGTAAACAGTTCGATACTCAGGCAATGGTCGCAATGGCAGGTAGCAGGAATCGTCAACGGGGTACACAGTCCAGAGTCATACACAGATAATCCAACACAGAGAAAAACGCTTAGAATTACGACCATGGGAACAATAAGACTTCGCCATGAGGCTGTGTGTGTGTGTGGCTTAAATGCATGTGTGTGAATGAGGAACAGGTGTGCAGCAATCAGTTCAGTGGGAAACGAGGAGCAGCTGTGTGCAGTGATTGGTGCAGTGGCTTATGGGGATTGCAGTCCAGAATGTGTGTGCAAGAGTTCATGATGAGATAGACCAGATACGTGACAGTATAGTTAAGTTTATAACAGTTTATAACTGTATAGTTTGTTGTGTGTATTGCACTTTCTGTGCGTTTTTCATGCACTGTTAATAAAAAGATCAGATTTTCATTCAGTGGCATTCATAATCTCTTGTTTTCACCACGTAATAATTTGTCCAATGGAAATTCTGATTGGCTGGTAACTTCAGAAAGTTACCAGCCACTTTGGCTGGTGATCAAAATATTAATTTTGAACCCTGCAAGTAACCTATTACTGATAACTATAACTATAGAGATTGAATGGTAGTGTAGATCCTAATCTTATCGTAGCTTTACATTTTCCGCTGGTCTTTAATAGCTTTTAATAGTTTTGTGTGTTTTAGATGTTTGTGCTTTGAGCAATTCAAAATGGTGTTAATTTGGATTTGTCTTTTTTGCATTAGACCTGATGACACTGAAAGAGGAGAGTCAAGAACTCAATGAAAAGGAGGATCATCTCCAGCATAATAAAAGTGTTTTTACTTGCCAACAGTGTGCAAAAACTTTAAGCAGAAAAGAATACCTTAAAAACCACATTAGAATTCACACTGGAGAAAAGCCTTACAGATGTCAACAGTGTGGAAAGAGTTTCATTCGAAAAGGAAACCTTAATTACCATCTGAAAGTTCACACTGGAAAGAGACCCTTTGTCTGTCAACAGTGTAGAGAATTTTGGTTAGCTCAAAGAATTTAAGATGATCCATATATGTGTGTATATGCATGAGACTGTTTCTCTCATCACATATACACTGCGAAACTCCACCAGGTCTTATGACCAATGAATAGGATGAAATGAGTTATTTAAAACATACATTTCAGTCAGGGAAAGTAGTTTAACTCACAGGAAATCGTGTATAATAATCGTCATTAAATATACGCAATTTCCAGTTTCTGATCAGTAACAGTAATAATGATATCGACTGGTTTCTTTGTCCAGCAAATTGTTCAGTGATACCCATTACTCTGACGTTGGCTCGTCGTCAAGGCAACGTATTTTTACTAATCAGAACGGAGTTAAAACAATTGAACAGAATAGGGCTTAAGGTAGCAATATGAGATCGAAACAGTTTAAGTGACCTTTGTAATGTAAGCATTCAGCACAGAGAATCATTATATGTGAATATATGGTTGTTTATTAAACTATTCTACTTACAAACGATCGCACATAGACAAACGTACATAAAACACAAATAGACAGAGAACGCGTGAGAGAGAGAGAGTAAGAGAGAGAAAGAGAGAGAGAGTAAGAGAGAGAGACAGAAAGTGAGTTTGCAAGGGACAGGAATGAAAACGGTTCTGAACAACCTGAAATCGTTTCTTTTATAAAACGCCTTAAACGCAGCTATCTACGTTTGTAGAAAGGACGGATACTTGCAAGCTTGGTTCCGCATTGGTTCCGTATGTGTTCAGTTCAGAAAGTCCTTTCCAGTTCCTTGAGAGTATTGCAGGCCTCATCATCTCCATTGCTAGGTGAGGTCGTTCACGCCCACAGTTGGACCTTGTCCAATCCGGTTGATCTGAGTTTTGGAGGGAAGATTGAAAGTCTTTGTCTCTCACAATGGTGTTTTGCATGTGGAAGCTGATTAGTTGTTTGGCCACAAGACTTTCAAAAGTTCAATTATACCTATAAAGCAAGGAGTTATTAAGATGCCACAAACATTAACATTTAGGGAATAATAAATGCTGCTCATAGACACCAAACATGATCTATGTATCTTCTCGTTTGACTGAGTGATTTTAAATGTGAGAGTCTTAGCATGCGCAATAATTTACCTATTACGGATTAATGTTTGAGGCCGACATACATAACAGAAACAACAATATAAGAAAAGCTAACACATTGATATGTTTACATTTCTATATAACTGTATGTCTGAATAAGGAAAGTGTATCTGCATTTCTGTAAGAGTCTTATCTTGATGGTGGGGGATGAGTTGGATAGTGACCAGAGGTCTGGCTCATAGCACATAGGTGTTAATCATGGGGGAGAAGTCATTTAAGGAATATAACTAGTTATTTCATGTCTGATGGGCTCCAGGCACTACATATCCCCTCTTTCGAACGTTGTTGTCCGTCCAACAGAGAACAGCGAGCGACGTCAAAGGTGCGGAACAATCAGGCATGCACCCGGCACTCATGGCTGGAAGAGAGAGGTGGCTTTCTGGAGGTTGGTGCTTCAAGGAGTGGCTATGGTGCCGTGGTCGACGTTATCAGGTGTGATAATGTAGACAGTGGCAAGGTATGGGTCCTCGAGCTTTGTGCAACAGGTGTCGAGGCACTGTCACTTGTCATCCTGACCCAGGTTGGTTTGTGACAGGTGGTTGTTATCTAGTATCTGTGGTCCCTGCAGTCTGGAATCGCTGGTTGGACTCTCACTTGTGAGAGGGCAGGTAGTTCCAGGGTTCGCAGAGAATTGTCGTAAAGATTTTGTAGTGTAAAGAAAGTTTCCGACGGACCCGGTTAGGGTGCAGGAGGGCACGGGTGTCTGTTATCCCGCTGTTTTGCTCAAATGTCATCAGGCGTCTGATGTTGGGGGTGTCGACAATGACTTGAGCGGGTCTGAGTGGTGTTGGTAGGGGTTTTGCTGTTGGGCCTGTGGGCCCGTTGCTCCATTCAACATTGTCTGGCTGCTCCTGAGGTGTCGGCTTGTCTTATGGGATGCTTTTTCCTTTTAGGAAGTCTAATGCGGTGTTGCGTTGGGCAAGGAGTCAGAAGTTTATCTTTCAGTACTTCTCAGTGGAGTTTCATTCAAGGAGCTCTTTGTTAGCATCAGAAACTCTGTTCTGGAAAAGCAGGCGTGTCCAGCTGTCCTTGTGGGTGTCGGTTAATTTTGGTACTCGGAGACTTGCAGGTTCAGTTCATTTACCTCCTGTCTGAGGCCCTTGAGGGTGTGGGCCAAGGAGAAGATGATGCTGCTCAGCTCCTGGTTGTCCAGGCTGGATGTGAGTTGTCCATTTGTCGCAGTCCTGCTGTTCCTTTCTCTGCCATTGCAGGCCGTTGGCTGCTTTAGGCTGAAGGATGCCGTTCTCTGTACTCTGCTGAGTCTCCAGTTGGTCCAGGTGCTGGATGTCCGAGACACGCTGGTCCACAGTTCCTATTGTGAGTCTCGCTGGCTGCGGCATGCTTTTGGCTTCCTGCGCTCTTTGGATGCAGGTGTCGCACTCAGGCATGTTTCACTGAAGTACTGGTGAGCAATGTAGGTGGTGACACGGGTGGTCTCTTAGTTGACATGGGTGTCGTTTCTGGTGCCATCTGGTGGTAAACGTTCACAGATGTTTCTCGTCGACTGACTGCTTTGCATCGTAGAGGGGCTGTGTCGTTTGAAATCTGCTGGTTTCGAGCTGGCATCAAACTTAGCATATTCTGATGTCCTCTGTCACTGCATGCTTGGCAGTGCGCCACTTTTGCGTTGGTAGTGGCTTTGGTACTCTGGTGTATTCTGCACGGTGCATCTTGGGCATACATCAGCAATGACCCCCCTTTGTTCCTGGAGAGCTGGGAGCTGTGGCGGTGTTTGGTTATCAGGAACAAATGTGAGGATGTGTCATCTAGATGCGGCATGTGTGTGACATCACTGAGTTGTTTTCGGCTTAGTGCCTTAGTGTGGTCGGACAGTGCAAGGTTAAGTGTCAGCATTGCTTGGGAGCAGTGGAGGCTGCTTTAGCAGAGCTATTTTGTAGGTGGAGCCAGTGTGCATGAGTGTGATGCAGGCAGCGAAGCAGCGTGAGGGGTTTGCTTGTGGCTTAGAAGCGATGCTTGGGTTGGGTGGGTGGGTTTTTTGTTGTTGAAAACCTTAGGGGGCCACAAAATCCCTCAGTTTTTTCTGGGCCTTTCACTGTTTTTCCACGAATAGCATGTAATGTTTTTATTGTGATGGCAATGCTTGTCTGGAACAGTTGTTGATGCTCGTCTGTTTCAAACTGAGTGGTGTTGTTTGAAACTGAGCTTAGCCTACTTTGAGTCTATGCAGGTTAGTAATTTTCAGAGGGAGTTCTTGTGACTTGCTGTGACACAAGGGTTGATCCGATTGCCGTCACTCGTGCTGTGATGTCAGGTGGCCCGGCTTAAGGTGTTGCAGTGGGACAGGCTTGTCGTTTTCCACTAGGTACCTTCTCTGGGCGAGTCTTGCCTCGCTCTTGGGTCTATGAGCACATGGGTTTGTGTGCGTGGGATCCTTGGTCTGCAGGCATTGACAGTTATAAACATCACACAGTGGTGGCAGGTCTCTGTGATTCCCTTTGTCTTCTGGTGTGCTTGGCATATCGCTGGATGGCTTGTGCAGCGCAGCTGTTGTCATCTGGGTGCTGGGCTCTGCTGAGAGCCGCTGCAGGTGTAATCCACCCCCCTTCTGGCCGCGCTATCAGTGTGGACCAGGGTGGAGGTAGTGGATGGCAGATGATACTCCCTTCAGTGTGTGCAACTCAGGGATTTGGTGTAGCGCAGGTGTCATTTTGGTGTTTGTGACACTGTCTTGAGCGCTTGTTTACCTGAGTGGGCAGTTCTTTTCACAGTTCTCCAAGCTTGTAGGTGGTTTCTGTGTAGCCCTGGATGCAGGTAGGCTTGGTGTGATGTCATGTCGTCCTGTGCATGGGACCATGTACATGACATTAGTTCTGCATCATCGTCATATGTGGAGAGCAGCTTTGGCGCCACTTTAGAGTGGTCGTTTTCTGTTAGGCTCTTCATGACGTAATTGTTTAAAGTCTTTGAAATACCTGAATGGTATGTACACTGCAAAAGATTACTTTTCAGAAAGGGGGTGTGGCTTCTAGAGTGGGCACTGCTTCACGTATTCCATTGAATGTGTGTGCAGCGTTAGGGTTTTAGCCACACTGTGTTTTGAGCCGAACAGTGACCCCTTTTTGGTGAATGCAGGTAGTTCGTTCGCCAGAGTGTAAAAATCTGGGAGTAATCTTATCTAGCAGGGCTTTCTCGCAGTTGAGGGAGTATCGTAGGGCTGTGAGAAACAGGAAGTAGCAGGTTTTGCATTGTCTATTCCAGGTTAAGTTCAAAGCACAGGTGTCCTCAGTGTTGGCCATGGTGGTCAGGCATTAGTGCGATGGAAGCTGTATGCACTTGACATCTGACGAAGTACCTGGTGGCCTTGTAGTTTTGGGAGTGTGTGAACAGTTGCTGGGATGTCACACTTGACTTTTGTGACCTGGCAGTGGACTTCCGATGAGTTGACTGGTTGGCTGGCTGGTTAAGTTCCCGTACTTGTGCCCAAATCTTTGTAATGTGTGGTCTCAACACGAGTCAGCAGGTTGGTGCTGATGAAGAAAGGGTGTGTCCATCTGTGATTTGTACGTGGTGGGTACATACACTTAGTGTTGATGGTCAGGTGCATGGGAGCTCCAGGCTTGCATCTTTTGGGCCAAGTGATATGGTTTACTTTAAACAAATGCTGCAATCTGCCCCTCAGGCAGATGTAGCACTTACCAGCTAGCACAGCTCTATCTTCTTCTACTATTTGCTTAATCTTTTACGCCGTTTCCTATTCTACTCTGGTAACAGTTATGCCACCAACATGTTTTTGTTCCTAGAAGCCCTTGTTCCCTTTTTTTTGTTGGCCTGCACTGATCTCAGATCACTCGCACACAGTGATGTCGCTGCGTGTTCAGCTCCCATGCACCACTGTATGTTTGCTCACCTTGGTCAGTCAGACGTCCCCCCTTGGCATGGGGCAGCTGGACAATCACTTTGCTAATCTTTATTGACTTCTGGTGCTTGGCTGTTTTCCGGCGGTCTGTAGAGTCCGCTGAATCGAGCGATCGCTGTACGGAAGAAGGCTGTAGCATTTGGCTGATGACTCACAGTGTGATGTGGATATCTGAGGGGAAAGATTTTCTGGCGTTGATGCCATCTTCCCTTGGTGCCTGTCGCGTTGTCTCACGTAGGCTCAGATGCTGGTCGTAGCAGTCGTGTTCTTAGCTGCTGTATTCAGTTTTGACTGCTGGTACAAATGGCTGGGGTCCTGTTAGCTGGAGGTGGAGCTAAGCAGATCTGTCTCGTGGTCACACTGGGCAATGTTCTTGCTTAAAAGTCAATGTTTTGCAGACAGGCGTGTGTTGTAGCCTACTGCAGTGTTCAGGAAGACAGCGTTTTGTGGTGACAGCTGTCAGATTCCCGGCCAGCTTGCTGGCGTGTGAGGTGTGAACGGTGGGCTGTTAGGCCCGGGAGAGATTTTGTGTTGAGCTCTCCTGTTTGTTCATATTGTTATCTGCAAGCATTTGAGTTCTTTAAGGTGTGCTGGGTTCAGCTCACTTTGTGTTTCTTTGCGGAGTCGTTATGTGAACTTCGGCGTAGGCTGCTTGCAGGAGGCCTTAAGAGGCTTTGGCCGTGGCATGAGTGCTGCTGTCTGCCTGGGTCCATTGTAAAGAGAGCTTCCGCTGTTTAGGAGTGTTCTCCTGTACTGCTCTATGCACTCAGTCTGTGGGGGTGTTGCAGGCGTGTCTTGAAGCTTTTCTCCTCTCTCCTTGTGTAGGTCCTTGTCCTCTTCATCCGCTATCTCTGAACATCCAGATGGTCTAGGCCAGGGGTCTCAAACTCAATTTTATTAAACTAAACTCAACTCCGCTGGAGGCAGAGTCTGGGTGAGGCTGGGCCACATCAGGTTTTCCATAAGAAAGCTTTGTTAAAAAATTGTCAATCTTCTCAAATCTCTGTATTTTAATTTTTTAACGGAAAATATAAATAAATTAAGAATTAATAAGAAAATAAATAAATCAATCAGTACTTAATAATATTAATAATAATGAAATTAATAATAACAATAATAATAATAATTAGATTGCGCTAGTCAGCGACTATATGCGGTTTCTTCAATGTTCTATATCTGCTGTATTCAGATTCAAAAGTCTGTATTAACAATTCTTTAACCTTTAACCTTCTGAACATGAATTTTCCTGAACACGAATGAAACATTGAAGAACTGTTCAGAAGAAGACTTGTTCTGAACATGGCTTCTCTTGCCTACTCCTTGCTGCTAGAGACCTGGCAGCTCTTCCTCTTCGAATTATTTATTAATAAACTAGTATTTTCTGAGTCAGTGTTGCAAATATGAAGTTGACGATTGTGACTCAGCATCTGCTCACTGGACGCGCTTAAATGTATCTTTATGGATTAGGCCTATAGCTAATGAAAGAGTTTTGTTTTCGATTTGAATGATTTCGTTTTAGTAGTGAAGTAATAATTTAAAATCAATGTATTACTCTTACCTTTATGAAAAAAAAAGTTTAACATAGCGCTTTGTTATTTATGGATTTTAATTTAAATCTTGAAGGCTAAATGGATTCGTCTGCCGTTGCCGCTTGTTCGTTACTTTAAAAAATAAAAACTTGAATTTCACAAACAAAATGTGTTCCAAATATATTTCTAAATTAACTTTATAAACTAAAGAATCGAAAATAAATGCAATTACTTTGCTATTTAAAACCGGCTGCAGTGCAATAGGGAAGAGAAAGAGAACTCGGCCAGTAATTCTGATGCGCTGTCGAGGTTGTTAGGAATTTGTGCAACGAATGTTTGTTTAATAGCCTATTTAACACTTAGTCCTATTTTTACAATGATTTATTTTAGCGTTTTGTGCTTGTTCACTGACGGAATTGCTAAAATAAACACGCACGTTCGTTATACTGTTTGAACCTCATTTATTTAGATTTTCATTTGCTGAATGTTTAGGCTACTGTCTCCTTGTCTGTGTTCCAGTCTTACACGCTCATTTAGTAAAGATTTAAACTTAATACAGACTGTCAGAATGGACTTTTATGCATAAATGGAAATGCTCGTTTGAATTTGTGACATTTACAGATTAGGATATGACCGTAAACTGAAAGTTTTAATGCTACGGATCTGTAAAAGCGCCTCACAGGGCAAGACATAACGCTATTAGCTTCAAGTTTAAAATAAGGAATTCTCATGTTTTGGGCAGCTTGTATCACGCAACTCTCCTGCAGCATCTCCTTCCGTTTACTCCACTATTTTTAGATGCATTTTGTCTTTAGAAATGCGTCATTCGGTGCTTTAATTTGACGTGATCCTCTGAAGTTGTACGTGCACTGTGGGCGGACCTGATTAATCGATAATGAGAATTGTTGTCTTAGTTGTTGCAGCCCTGAGATATTTATATACAATTATATACGTAACGTATATAGGCCTACGTCGTATAATGTCCCGCTGGGCAGCAACTTAAAAAACTTTTTAAAGTGTTGTGAATGCAGCGCATTCAAACTCGCGGGCCGCAGTAACATTAAACTTTCATATTAAGGCGGGGGCCACAAACTATCGTCCTGCGGGCCGCAATTGGCCCGCGGGCCGGGAGTTTGAGACCCCTGGTCTAGGCGGTTCTGCGCGCTGTCCTGGTTCTGTCGTGGGTGAAGCTTTCTCCGCTGCAGCTTTAGTCAGACGATCTTGTTGAGGGCGTGGTCACTGATGGTCCGGGCTGTAGATGAGTTGATTGGTTCTCTTCAGCCGTAGCTCTTGACTGGATTGTGATTCATTCGCCTGTGTGCGTGGTCGTCCGGCTGTTTTCCGCTCAGGGGCTGTAGTCACTAGACCCAGGGCAGGATGGCATCTTTGCCTTGTCTGGACTGGATGGTGGCATGTTGACACAAATAGAGAGGGAGAGACAAAGCACAACGAGCCAATGCAAGTCCGTACAGAACTAATGAACTAAAATGCGGCTATGTGTTGCGCACTTAACTGATGTCATCAGATGGTGACGCAAACTAAACGCTTATTATCCTAGCTGTAAAGAAGGGGTCAGATAGTTTGTGTGGGTAAACACAGGAAACTATGAGTAAACTTAATGATGAGCGATTAACTTTGGAGCTATTCAGTTCATCGGTGTAGTTACCAAAAGATTTCACTGATGTTCAGACAGGTTCAGTCTCTAATAGGGAGAAAAACAAAAACAAAATCCATCAGAAAGAGAGGTATAAAGGGTTAAAGCAAAAGAGAGAAAGTGAGCTGACTGCCAGCCCTGGGGTCAGTGACGGGGCCCACCGGGTGGGGGCGCTATGGAGTCGTCACACCTGGGAAATGGCAGAGCAAAAGAGAGAAAGGCCCCCCTGGGATGGGCCGAATTACCCGGGGTACTGAGAGTGCAACTTTATCGATTTGGTCAAAGTTTAAATTTAAATAAAGACTGTTTAATCAAAAATTTAAAATGAGCAAATACAATTATAATTGCTAAAGGGAGAGTTGAATCTAAGGCGGTGAAATAATTAAAATTAAATCACACACACACAAAAAAAAGAAAACATACATTATGTTAATTATCATAATGGTTTAAATAACAATAATTAATAATGTAAAATCAAAAAGGAAAAGAGAAGGGAGAGACTGACTGGGACTATCCATAAGCGTTGTTGCTCAAAGAAAACAAAAAATATGAAATCAGGCATAGGTATTGGAAGAGGTTTTAGACAGACTTCTATCTTTTAATAGAAGGAAATACCTTTTATGCGGGATTTCAGATTCCACCTTGTGTGGATTTAAACGCGCATCTAAGCGCAGTTACCATGGCAACGCGTTATCGCGGGTGTATATTTCTTGTGTCCGTTTTACTGAACACAGGTACATGTGTTTGCAAACTTTAACTTAATAGGATGGTTACACTATTAAAAGGTTGCTTAGTTACAATGCGTGCACCTTGATCTTGAGTCAGCCTGCTGACACAAGACTTGTGTGTGCTTTGCACAAAACAAATAAATAACACTCGATCAAGATTTGTACAGTAATGACGCGAAGTTGTTTACTATATTAAATCTATTCGATGAGCAAACGGGGTCAACCTAATCAGTTAGCTAAGCTGAGGTTTTAACCCAAAGGAGCAAGATAGCTGCTTAACATTGGAGTGCACATCAATCGCTAATCTATCTACCCTCAAAATATAAAGATATGGCCTTGTAAGGTGAAAGAGGAACATCGCTCAATCAGCTTCTTCACACTAAAAAAAGGTTTTCTTCGTTTAATTTAGGGTGGCTTTAGGACGCACTATTTTATAGGGTCAATATATAAAGGCCTTAAGGTGAAAGAGGAACATCGCTCAATCAGCTTCTTCACGCTAAAAAAAGGTTTTCTTTGCTTAATTTAGGGTGGCTTTAGGACGCACTATTATATAGGGTCAATATATAAACTGCAGTTAAGTTACGTCTTAACAGCGGTTGAGTTTCTCTGTGCGAGAGGCTCAAACATCTGTGAAGGTGTTAAAGGTGGGCTGGTCCACACCGTTCTAACACACACACACAAACAAAAGAGACGCGAGTCGCGAGGCGAGTTTGAATAAACAAGCATGCAGACACACAAATTATTCCTGAGCTGCTCACATCACATAGTTTAAAACTGCCCCGCATTCTAACGCCAATTATGTAGAGAATTTTGGTTAGCTCAAAGAATTTAAGATGATCCATATATGTGTGTATATGCATGAGACTGTTTCTCTCATCACATATACACTGCAAAACTCCACCAGGTCTTATGACCAATGAATAGGATGAAATGAGTTATTTAAAACATACATTTCAGTCAGGGAAAGTAGTTTAACTCACAGGAAATCGTGTATAATAATCGTCATTAAATATACGCAATTTCCAGTTTCTGATCAGTAACAGTAATAATGATATCGACTGGTTTCTTTGTCCAGCAAATTGTTCAGTGATACCCATTACTCTGACGTTGGCTCGTCGTCACGGCAACGTATTTTTACTAATCAGAACGGAGTTAAAACAATTGAACAGAATAGGGCTTAAGGTAGCAATATGAGATCGAAACAGTTTAAGTGACCTTTGTAATGTAAGCATTCAGCACAGAGAATCATTATATGTGAATATATGGTTGTTTATTAAACTATTCTACTTACAAACGATCGCACATAGACAAACGTACATAAAACACAAATAGACAGAGAACGCGTGAGAGAGAGAGAGTAAGAGAGAGAAAGAGAGAGAGTAAGAGAGAGAGACAGAAAGTGAGTTTGCAAGGGACAGGAATGAAAACGGTTCTGAACAACCTGAAATCGTTTCTTTTATAAAACGCCTTAAACGCAGCTATCTACGTTTGTAGAAAGGACGGATACTTGCAAGCTTGTTGTTGTTGTGCATTGGTTCCGTATGTGTTCAGTTCAGAAAGTCCTTTCCAGTTCCTTGAGAGTATTGCAGGCCTCATCATCTCCATTGCTAGGTGAGGTCGTTCACGCCCACAGTTGGACCTTGTCCAATCCGGTTGATCTGAGTTTTGGAGGGAAGATTGAAAGTCTTTGTCTGTCACAATGGTGTTTCGCATGTGGAAGCTGATTGGTTGTTTGGCCACAAGACTTTCAAAAGTTCAATTATACCTATAAAGCAAGGAGTTATTAAGATGCCACAAACATTAACATTTAGGGAATAATAAATGCTGCTCATAGACACCAAACATGATCTATGTATCTTCTCGTTTGACTGAGTGATTCTAAATGTGAGAGTCTTAGCATGCGCAATAATTTACCTATTACGGATTAAAGTTTGAGGCCGACATACATAACAGAAACAACAATATAAGAAAAGCTAACACATTGATATGTGTACATTTCTATATAACTGTATGTCTGAATAAGGAAAGTGTATCTGCATTTCTGTAAGAGTCTTATCTTGATGGTGGGGGATGAGTTGGATAGTGACCAGAGGTCTGGCTCATAGCACATAGGTGTTAATCATGGGGGAGAAGTCATTTAAGGAATATAACTAGTTATTTCATGTCTGATGGGCTCCAGGCACTACAACAGTGTGGAAAGAGATTTACTGAAAGAGGAAGCCTTAATGCCCATATGATAGTTCACACTGGAGAAAGGCCTTACACCTGCACACTATGTGGAATGAGGTTCAATCGAAAATCAAACCTTAAAAAACACACATTCACAGTGGAGAAAACCCTTTTATGTTCTCAATGTCCAAGGAGTTTTATACTTCAACATGACCTTGATGTCCACATGAAAACTCATTCTGGAGAGAATCCTTTCACCTGTCAGCATTGTGGAAAGAGTTTCACTCAAAAAACAAGCCTTCAAACACACATGAAGATTCACACTGGAGAAAAGCCTTTCGTCTGTCTTGAATGTGAAAAGAGCTTTAATCGAAAATCAAACCTTAAAAAACACAACATCCACAGTGGAGAAACATTCACGTGTCAATGTCCAAGGAGTTTTACACTTCAACATGACCTTGATGTCTACATGAAAACTCATACTGGAGTGAAACCTTTCACTTGTCATGAATGTGGAAAAGCCTGATCAGAGTTTTGACGGACATTGAGTAGCTCTTTAACATGTACAATCACACCAGAGTGTTTAGACTACAGTTTGTCATGTGATTAACTCATTAAAAAATAAATTGAATTTAACCCTGCTAAATTCAAATATGCTTTTATGCTTTGGCTGAGCCAGAGCTTGTGTAATGGATTGAATAATGTAATGGACAGGAGTTTTCTATTTATTTCATTATTGCAGCTGTATTTTCCTGTTTAAATATTATGTTTCTCCTCTTTACATTTCCATGTTGCTCAGTTGGCGAGAAGTATGACGCATTGATTCTGTGATCGATCTTAAGAATAGTGTAAACGCGCACTTATCCCAACTATCTACACCTTGCTTGACAGAGCTGCATGTTCTCATCCTGGCTCAACAAAACTGCAATGGACTAAGCCAGGATGTGCTAATTAAACTAGGTCAACCCACATCTTATCTTGGCTTTCTTAGTTCTACTTTTGTTCAATACCCCTCTGGAAGCCTCATCAGTCCTGTTCCTCACAGTGCAATTAGAGGATTGAGATGTCCTTTAAGATGGCTCAGTTCAATCAAGAGGAAATGAGGAAGCATGAATTTGAGTATTGTGAGAGCATATTTTCCATCAGTCCATGTCCCTCAGGTGGGAACTCAAGGGGGCATTGGACCTCTGCTGTCCACTTTTGGGCCTTGGAACATTTTCAGAGTAAAAGAAAGGGGACATTTCAAGAACTTTAAGCTTTTCCATCTAAAATATAAGAAAGCCAAACAATTCAGATTTTATGGATCATAATAACTGGTTTATAATAATTCAGGGCTTAAAGTATTCCGGCACTGTACCGGATCTCCGGCGTGCGGCCGTGAGGGAAAAAAAAAAAATATATATTTTAGAGCCTTTACATGCGGTTTAATATTTTAGAGCCAATTTATTTCACCTACAAATCATATGAGAGGAACCCAGCTTTAACTAACGTTACAAGCCTATCAGAAACAGAGAAGAGCAGGTCCTTGCAACACAGTATGATTGACACCCATACGTCAATGTCACATTAGCCTTGTCAGAGAAAAAAAATGGAGCGCAAGTTTATGAAGCCTGGGGATGATGTCCTAGCAATAGTAAAAGGACTCAAAAATAATTGGCGCTGGGCGTGGATTGAAGAGTAGAGATGGCGAGCCTTTTGGCAGTTGGTGCTAAAATCTAAGAGAGCCCAGGGCTTTTTTCTCCACAATTTGCTCGAGGAAGCTACTGTATGCCTGCAGCGGTAAGAAAGTGCTTACTTGTCATGATTTAGGCTGTGTCCGAAATCGCCCCCTATACCCTATTCACTATTCCCTACATTAGTCCACTCATTCAGTTCACTTGAAGGAGTGAATGAAAACGAGTGAGTGAATTCGGACACTAAGTGCACCGGAAGGACTGCTGCTTTTGCATAGTGTGTTTACTGTTTAATAATCATTTCAAATGGGCAGCTCCAGTAGTAAGATTAAATGATTTATCTTGAACTTTGTCACGGAAATTATGTATAAAACCTAGTTAAACAATTTAAGAATCAATTCACAACGAACTTGTACCTGTTGTACGCTGTATTACGCAGTGGACGAGTGCATTATAAAATGAACGGATGGGTGATTCAGGTGAGACAGGATCGCGATTCAATCAGCACGCGACTCTCACAGTGCATTATGGGTTATCTCTAGCTGTTGAGTGTTCATCGGTTGTACACTCGTTTTTGCGGTGCGTTGTGGGATTGAATGAGTGCACTCGAGAGCGTCCACTAACTCAGGGCACTGGAATTCATCTCTGTCTGTGATCCACCACCAGACAAGAGGGATAAGAGACCTCGGCCCTCAGGCACACGAGGATAGGGTTCTCGACCGCTGCCTGTCACACGACCAGTGCAGGGGGAGAAATGCTCCTCGGCCCTCAGGCACTCGAGGAGAAGTGGCGATCCTTTGTCTGCGTTACAGCCAGTACAAGAGGGACGCAAGAAGTGCCTGGTGACCTTGCCAGGGCACTGGAATTCATCTCTGTCTGTGATCAGCCACCAGACAAGAGGGATAGAATAGGCCTCGGCCTTCAGGCACACGAGGCTAGAGTTCTCAACCGCTGCCTGTCACAAGACCAGCGCAGGGGGAGAAAGTGTTCCTCGGCCCTTGGGCACGCGAGGAGAGATAGTGGTCCTTTGTCTCCATTACAGCCAGCACAAGAGGGACACAAGAAGTGCCCGGTGATCTTGCCAGGGCACTGGAATTCATCTCTGTCTGTGATCCACCACCAGACAAGAGGGATAAAGAGACCTCGGCCCTCAGGCACACGAGGATAGGGTTCTCAACCGCTGCCTGTCACACGACCAGTGCAGGGGGAGAAATGCTCCTCGGCCCTCAGGCACACGAGGAGAAATGGTAGTCCGTTGTCTGCGTACAGCCAGTACAGGAGGGACATAAGAAGTGCCTGGTGATCCTGCCACCACACACGAGGAATACAGGCCTCGGCCCTTGGGCACACGAGGCCGGACAACACACCACTTGCCACTTGGGCAATGCCAGGCCAAGATGGTGGGGAAAATAGAGGAGAGTCATACATACGCCTTTGTCTGGGGAATTTGCCAGAACAAAAAGGGGTAAAAACTCTTTTCCTTACTCGAAGGAAAGCACCTTTTGACCTCTTGAGCCTAGCCTTTATGCTAGGGCTGAAAGATGACTGAGCCCGGAGTGGCTCTGAGGTCTAGTTCGTAGAATCTGACGAATGTAAGAGGTGAGGACCAACCCGCCGCACTGCAGATGTCCTGGATCAGGACACCTGCCATCAGAGCTCTGGAGGCTGCGACGCCTCGAGTTGAGTGAGCCTTGACTCCCATCGGGGATGGGAGACCAGAGGACTCGTATGCAGTAGAGATGATATTACTTACTGACTGATAGTAGGCTTGGAAGCCGGGCACCCCCTCTTAGGGGGGCCGTAACAGACAAACAATTGCTCTGATTTACGCCACAGGGCAGCTCTGTAGACATAAGTGTCTAGTGCTCTTACTGGACACATCAAGTTATACTTCCTCTGGTCGTGCTCCACAAATGGAGGAGGATAAAACGCTAGCAGCGTTATTGGCTGTGGTGTTACTGAGGAGACCTTGGGTGTGTACCCAGCTCTTGGGTAGAGGAATGCTTTGGCCAACCCTGGGGCAAAGTCAATATAAGAAGGGGCCACTGAAAGGACCTGCAGGTCCCCGACTCTCTTAACCCTCTGGGGCCTGAGGTGTTTTGGGGCCCTGAAGAAGTTTTGACATGCCCTGACATTTGTGCTTTTTTCAGTATCTTAAAAACATATGAATGGTTAAAGTCAGATCACATTGTAATCAGCACATATTGGGCTACAATAATTTGCAAGCAACATTAATGTGCATGTTTGTGTTTTTGAGAAAACTATGTTTATGCGTGGTTATTGAAAATCTAAAGTTTTGAAGTCACTGAAATAAAGCCATGAAGCACATACAGGACATTTCTTTACAAGACTTTTGATAATTGGATGTCGTAGGCTAGAATTTTTTCAACCAAATGATGTGAAAATCATCTCGTTCACTCGTTCAGAGAAAACAATATATTGATTTAAATTTTATAAAACATGTTTTGTGATCGAAAGGGATTATTCATAGGTGTGGCAATGACTGGTGAATATTTAGCAATTCACACCCGAGAGACAAAAGAGCCCTCCCTAATGGCCCCATCAATGTGAGAAGATTCAGAGAGTGGAGTTTTAGATTATTTTTATTTTATTTACTATCACTGTATAAACAAAACATACATAATGAAGGTCAAAGACACATTATTGAGCTCCCTCTCCTAACCACACAGATGTGCACAGACTTTGTGGCATTTCTGAAAACTTCTTCTGAACTCTGTTCAACAAATGAAACAATCTTACCTGCTATTTTGTGTGCCCTTAAAAAAATACAAAAAAAGTCAAAAACTTGTTTTACACTAGAATATCAGTGTAGTTGAACATCTCAAGTTTCTAGTGCTCTCAGAGGAAAACAGTTTGAAGGGACTCAAGGGAAAGAGGGCAGGATTCATCTTTTAAGCAGGTTTGAGATCACTACAAAAACAAAACAAACCAAAAATCATATCAGGATCATCTGTCAGAATACAGTCTATACTCTAGAATTTGTACTAATGTAAAAAAAAAGGACATGCAATATCTGAGAAACTAATAATTATCATTTAGCACTATATTACTATTAAACGTGATGTAAACACACATTCAGTGTAGGCACTCATATTACTTTTACACTATTATGCAATAAAATAAATAAATAAAGTATGATTCTACATTTATAAAGATATCGTCATAAATGCATCTCACAGTCATAATCACATTGTTTTTCTAGAACATTATAAATATCCTGGCATCGTGAGAGATGCAATGCAATCAAACGTACTTCATAATGTTTCATTTGATAAAGTCAGGAATTTTAGTTTGGAATAAGTCTAACTAGTAAAATGTGTACATGTTTTGTCAAAGTAAATAACAGCGAAAGCTAGTAGGAAAATGAAAGTAAGACTTACTCATGTAAATGTCTCCTCCTGCTGGGTTTGCGTCGCATCGCGTCCTTCTTAGGGTTGAGGTAAATATAAGTCTTGTTCCTCACAGCATATCTTCATTCAGTAACAAACTGTAACCAAGATGAACTTGAAGTCATGTTGCTTTGTTGCGGTGATGTGGGAGTTTCCTCGCATTCAGATACTCCGGTCCTTGCCGCGCCTGTAGCACATGGCTAATTTGCATGGCAAAAGATTTTGCGATAGTGGGCGCGGTCACATTAGAGATAATTAGTTGTAACTGGATAGACTAGACATCTCCTTTGTTTCATATAGATTAATTTATCACAGATTATTTGTTTTTGATAAAACTTACTTCGTTTAAAAGCATAAATCTCAAGCTTTCAGTAGATACCACTTTTATGTTTGTGTGCTAAATATTCACCGTGTTTGAATGATATAAGTGAAGCATTTCTAAAAGCAGTTCACGGAGACAGAGAAAACAGAAATTACCCTGTTTGTTTTCTTTATTCTAAATAAAAAAACACAACTTTCTGCTGTTCTTGTGAGTGTGCCCAAATAAAAGTACACGCTTTACAGTTTCCATTGATGTATATCTCTAATGTGTATGACTAAAACCGACAGAGCATTTTTAGTCTTTTGCGCTGATCTTAAAAAAAGTAGGTTGGTCACGCCGGCGTGACCGTCGGCCCCAGAGGGTTAAGAGATGTTAGCGCCAACAGCAGTGCTGTTTTCAGGGTAAGCATCCGATCGGAGGCCTCCTCCAGAGGCTCGAAGGGGGGCTTACACAGCGCAATGTCCCCTTCTAAGTGGCGTCTAAGTGGCGTTCGTGACACCATGACGCAAACAGGTTCCACTTTAGGCCGTAAAGTTTCCTCGTAGAGGGAGCTCTGGATTGAAGGATGGTCTCAACAACCTCGGTTCGGGAGACCGGCTTCTATGAGTTGTGCCCCCTCAGGGGCCACACCCATAACTTCCACTTCTCTGGGTGGGGGTGGCAGATTGCACCCCCAGCCTGAGAAAGAAGGTCCCTCCTGACAGAAATCTCCCACGGAGAGCCGTCGAGGAGGGTGATTAGGTCCGAGAACCATACTCGGGCCAGCCAGTACGGGGCTACTAGCAGCAGCCGTACTCCGTACCGGCGCACTCTTTCCAGAACTCCCGGGAGCAGAGCGATCGGGGAAAAAGCGTACAGACGAAGCCTCGGCCACGTCTGTACCATGGCATCCAGTCCGAGAGGAGCTTGAGGAACTAGAGAGTATCAAAGGGGACATTGCGATGTCTCCTGAGTCGCAAAGAGGTCCACTTGGGCTTGACCAAAGACTCTCCATATCTGCTTCACCACCTGAGGGTGAAGCATCCATTCCTCGGGCCTCGGCCCCTGCCTCGACAGGACGTCTGCTCCCACATTGAGGCGTCCAAGAATGTGAACTGCTCTCAATGAGAGAAGCTTCCCTTGTGACCACAGGATGATCTGGTACACAAGCTTGTATAAGGGGCGTGAACGCAGACCTCCCTAGTGGTTTATGTAATAGACCACCGCGGTGTTGTCTGTGCGGACCAGCACATGACGATTTCTTAGGTCTGGAAGGAAATGCTTCAAGGCCAGGAATACCGCCAGTATTTCTAGGCAATTTATGTGCCGAGAATGATGCCTAGAGTAACAAATGACCTGCTATTGTCAAGCGATCGTGGTTGCATCTCTCTATTATGCTACTGGATCTTAGTGCCGCATTTGATACTATTGACCACAACATTCTTTTAAATAGACTTGAAAATTATGTAGGCATTAGTGGTAGTGCACTGGCATGGTTCAAATCGTACTTATCTGACCGTCATCAGTTTGTGGCAATAAATGAAGAGGTATCATTTAGATCGCAAGTGCAGTATGGAGTACCTCAAGGCTCAGTGCTAGGGCCATTACTTTTTACGCTTTACATGTTACCCTTGGGAGATATCATCAGGAAACATGGTGTTAGCTTTCATTGTTACGCTGATGATACTCAGCTCTATATTTCTTCGCAGCCCGGCAAAACATATCCATTCGAAAAACTAACAGAATGCATAGCTGATATTAAAAACTGGATGGCGAATAACTTCTTACTGTTAAATTCTGAAAAAACAGAGGTATTAATTATTGGACCTAAAACCTCCACAAGTAATGACCTAAAACACAGTCTAATACTAGATGGCTGCTCTGTAAATTCGTCATCATCAGTTAGGAACCTAGGCGTCCTATTCGATAGCAATCTCTCCTTTGAAAGCCACATTTCTAGCATCTGCAAAACCGCATTTTTCCATCTTAAAAATATATCGAAATTACGACCTATGCTATCAATGTCAAATGCTGAAACATTAATTCATGCGTTCATGACCTCAAGGATAGATTATTGTAATTCTTTATTGGGTGGTTGTTCTGCACGCTTAATAAACAAACTCCAGCTGGTCCAAAATGCAGCAGCTAGAGTTCTTACTAGAACCAGAAAGTATGACCATATTAGCCCGGTTCTGTCAGCACTGCATTGGCTCCCTATTAAACATCGTATAGATTTTAAAATCTTGCTAATTACTTATAAAGCCCTCAATGGTTTAGCTCCTCAGTACTTGAACGAGCTCCTATCGTATTATAGTCCTTCACGTCCGCTGCGTTCTCAAAATTCTGGCAATTTGATAATACCTAGAATATCAAAATCAACTGCCGGCGGCAGATCATTTTCTTATCTAGCGCCTAAACTCTGGAACAATCTACCTAACACTGTTCGGGAGGCAGACACACTCTGTCAGTTTAAATCTAGATTAAAGACACATCTCTTTAACCTGGCTTACACATAAAATCATTAACACATTTCTATAATTCAAATCCGTTAAAGGATTGTTAGGCTGCATTAATTAGGTCAACCGGAACCGAAAACACCTCCCATAACACCTGATGCACTCGTTGCATCGTAAAAAGAATGGCATCTACGCTAATATTAGTCTGTTTCATTCTTATTCCGAGGTCACCGTAGCCACCAGATCCAGCCTGTATCTGGATCAGATGGTCACTCCAGTCCCCCGGATCCAGTCCGTACCCAGCTTAGATCGTGGATCACCACCTAGAGATGACTTCAATAGCCGTGGATGTCAACCAGATGAGCTCCAAGGCGGATCATCAATAAAGACCTCGCCAACCTTGACGGCCATCGGCACTACACCACAGGATCCTGATGAGTTCTCTACAATGAGACATTGGTACAAACTGTTGTTTGGTCTGGCCAGAGGAGAACTGGTCCCCCGACTGAGCCTGGTTTCTCCCAAGGTTTTTTTCTCCATCTCTGTCACCTGTGGAGTTTTGGTTCTTTGCCGCTGTCGCCTCTGGCTTGCTTAGTTGGGGACATTTTCCAGCGATATCGTATACTATTTTAACTGAACTGACGATGATATCACTGAATTCATTGATGAACTGCCTTTAACTGAAAATTGATTGTTACAATAATGCGTTACTTACACACTATTGTGCTGTTTAAATACTGTTCAGTTGCTTTGACACAATCTGTATTGTAAAAGGCGCTATATAAATAAAGGTGACTTGACTTGACTTGATGCTGGTCGTTCCATAGACCGTGGGCGGGGCGGCCACTCATGACCGCTCCCCACCCGGTGAGGGATGCATCTGTCGCTAGCGTGACGCGGCGGCAAGGAGCTCCCAGCACTGGCCCTTGTGAGAGGAACCAGGGCTTCTTCCACATAACTAAGGCACGTAGGCAGCGCCACGTGACCTTGATCTTGCGGAGTGGGTTCCCCCCCAGGGATAACCATTTGTTCAGATACTTTTTATTGTTTCAAAACAAAAAATTATGCGTTACATATATACTGTAATAGTCACCAAAATAGAACACCCACCCTATCCCCGACAGAGCCACAAGAATACACACACATATGCAAAAAATAAATTAAAATAAATAAATAACAATAATAATAATAATAATAATAATAATAAAAATAAAATTAATAAAAAATAAAATAAAATAAAAAGGGCAATTTTGTAAAATACATTAAGACAGTGACAGTTCAAAATATAAATTTCAATGAAAGTGAAAAATATATTAAAATAAGTCAACAAGCATAATTCACATATTAATAGTCAACTGTCTTTAACCATTTGAGTATGATCACATTATTTGCTGTTATTCAATAGTCAGTCCATTCTCATCTAAGAAGCGAAGGAAGAAGTCCCAAATTTTGTAGAATATGTGCATTTTTTGTTTGATTGAATAAGTTAGTCTTTCCATTGCTAAACAAGAAGACATTTCCTTAATCCAGAGTGACAGAGATGGACCATGAATACTTTTCCAGTGAATAGCAATCAAGCGCTTCGCATGCAATAGACACAGGTTCACAAACTTCTGCTCATATGATTTCAAAGATAAGGCAGTTGGGAAAAGACCAAGAATACAGATTTTAGGGCAGACAGGGATTTCTTTACCAATAGTTTTAGAAATTACAGCTATTAATTCTTTCCAAAAGGATTGCAAGTGCTCACATTGCCAAACACAATGGAATAGTGTGCCCTTGTAAGTCAAACATTTTCCACAAATATCCAAAATATTTCTATTAAATTTATTTAACATTTCCGGTGTGATATATGTTCTCATTATCCAATTATATTGGATTAGTTTAAAACGGGTATTGATCGATAATGTTTGCGCTTTAACACAACTTTCTTCCCATTCATTTTCTGTAACATCCACTTGAAAATCATCAATCCAAGCTAGTCTTTTATGATTTGTAGATTCTTTGGAAGCATTAACAAATTTGCTATACAAAGTAGAAATTTTGTATTTGGCACTGGGATCTTTAACTACAATTTCTTCTAAGCTACTTAGGGTAGGGCACTGATATGAATGAGTTTTGGATCTTATAAAATTACGGATCTGAAGATACTTAAAAAAATGAGACTGAGGAATTTTATATCTTTCCTTTAAAGTTCCAAAGGACATCAGTATATTATCTTCATAAAGATCTGATATCTTCTGTAAGCCTTTCTGAAACCACAGCTTAAAACCCATGTCTGATTTCCCTGGAACAAATAATGCATTACCCCAAATGGGAGAGAACTGAGATAGTATAGGCGTTTCTCCCAACTCAGCCTGTGACTCATGCCATATTAAAATAGTGGTTCTTACAAATGGGTTAGATGTATTTTGTTTGAGTTTCTTTAAAGAGTCAGAATATAAATATGTGTCAAGATTCAAATTGCCTGTACATTTACTTTCAATCTGTATCCATGGATTGCCAGATGAGCCAGCAAACCAAAAACATGCAGATCTCAGCTGGGCTGCCTTAAAATACCAAAAAAGATTAGGGAGTCGCAGCCCACCTCGTTCATAAGGAAGATACAGGAGTGATAAGCGAAGCCTGGAGCGTCTCTTATTCCAAATAAATTTAACAAATGCCTTCTTCATATTTGAAAAAAAGGAAGGAGGAGGAGCTAGGGGGATTGACTGAAACAAATATAAAAATTTAGGAAGTATATTCATTTTAATGGTGTTCACCCTCCCAATGGTAGTAAGAGGAAGAGACATCCATCTATTCAAACTTTCGTTCACCTGAGTTATCAGAGGGGTATAATTGGCTGGGATAAGATTTTTTACTTGTGGAGTAACATTGATTCCCAAATATCTAAATCCATCTATAGAAGTTTCGAATGGGTGTTGTATTATTGGTTTTAGTCTTTCCTGTTCATTAAGAAAAAGTATTGATGATTTTGAATGATTAACTTTATAACCTGAAAATATTCCAAATTTATTAATCAAATTGTTTAGATTGGGTATTGAATCTTTAAGTTTTGTTAAGTATAAAACAATATCGTCTGCATATAACGAAATCCGATGCTCTACACCTGCAATTTCGATTCCCTTTATAACTGGGTGCGTTCTAATTGCTATTGCCAGGGGTTCCAGAGCCATTACAAATAGTAACGGTGAAAGTGGACAGCCCTGGCGGGTGCCGCGATATAGATTAAATGGATTGGAGGTTAAGTTATTGGTAATTACTTCTGCAGTTGGACTATGATATAAAATCTTTACCCATTGGCAGAAGTTCTGTCCACATCCAAAGCGTCTGAGTATATCAAATAAATAGGACCATTCGACTCTGTCAAATGCCTTTTCTGCATCTAACGATAAAATACATGTATCTTTAGAGCCATCCATCTCATGAACGATATTTAGTACTCGTCTGATGTTATGGAAGGCCTGTCTGTTTCGGACAAAGCCATTTTGGTCCATTCCTATTAGGGAAGGTAAATGAGCCTCCAGTCGAAGGGCTAAAATCTTGGCTATAATTTTGGCATCAGAATTCATTAAAGAAATCGGTCTATATGATTCACATCGGTCCAAGGGCTTATGGGGTTTGGGAATGAGTGTTATTAATGCAGCTCTAAGAGAAGGGGGAAGACAACCCTCTAGCATAGACTCTTCATACATTTCTAATAGAGGGACTGCTAATTTATCTTTAAAAGCTTTATATATATCAATTGGTATTCCATCTAATCCAGCTGTTTTACCACTTTTCATATTCACTATAGCATTTAAAATTTCTTTACTAGTTAGAGGTTCCTCTAATTGTCTTTTGGCTTCGCTGCTTAAAGAAGGGATCAAAAGATTATCTAAAAATAAAGTTTGCTCCATACACCGTCCTGAAGATTCTGCAGTATATAACAGTTGGAAGAATTTGGAAAAAGTTTCATTAATCTCCAATGGGTCTGAAGTCAGATTACCAGCTGTTGTATAAATATTATTTATTGCTTTACTTGATTGTAATTGTTTAATCTGCCAAGCCAAAAGTCTGCCTGACTTCTCTCCATACTCATAGAATGTTTGTTTAAGACGGATTAAACTGGCTTCAGCTTTTGCTGCAGATAGTTCATTATATTGCGCTCTTAAAATGAGCAGCTCCTGTTTAAGTATGCTTGAATTTGACATATCTGAATATATATCTTCTTCTAATTTTCGAATTCTTTCATCTAAATTCTGTAATTCCAATTTCCTTTTTTTATTGACGGAGCATGTGTAGCTTATCATTTGGCCCCTGATATAAGCTTTAAAAGCCTCCCATCTTACAGATGCCGATGTTTCTTTCAAATTAGTTCTAAAAAATAGATCAATATGAACACCGATGAACTCCATAAATTTTGGATCATGAAGCCACCTTGGGTGAAACCTCCATCTACAAGGCCCCTTAATAATTTTTGAAGCATTATATAAAAGTTTTACTGGACCGTGGTCAGAAATCACAATAGACTCATAGGAGCAGTCAAAAATATGATGGAATAAATTATTTGAGATCAAAAAATAATCTATTCGTGAATATGATTTTAGTGATGAACTATAGCATGAATATTCAGTTTTGTTGGGATATTTTCTCCTCCATGGATCACATAAATCAAGTTCCTCTATAAAACTATTAAGTTTTTTCCTGCTTTGCGTGTGAGCCATCTCTTTACTATTATACCGATCTAATTGTGGGTTTAATGTTACATTAAAATCTCCTCCTATAATTAAATAGCCAGGTTGAGAGGCCAAGATTAAAAACAAGTTCTCAAAAAATTCTGGACTGTCAGAGTTGGGTCCATACACATTTACAAGGGTAATAACGTTATCTATAAGAAAGCCTTGAACAATCAAATATCTGCCAGATTTATCTGAAATAACCTTTGATACTTTAAATGGAATGGCTTTGTGTATCAGAATCATTACCCCCCTTGAGTTGGATGCATATGAAGCAGAGATCACTTCACCTGGCCATCTTCTACGTACTTTTAGTAGTTCGTTAGACAGAAGATGGGTTTCTTGGAGAAACACAATAGATGCTTTAAATTGTTTAAGTCTAGTCATAACCTGTTTTAATTTTGAAAGTTTGCCTAACCCCCTAACATTCCAGGATATAAATGTTATCTGAGAATCACTTGACATATTTAACAGGATTACATGTCCATATCTCTATGATCATAACACACACAAAAAAAGCGAATACAAAAAAGAAAAGAAAATTGCCCCAAAAAAAAGAAAAAAAAAAAAGAAAAAAAGAAAAAAAAAGGCCCTTAACAAACCGGCGTTTACCCCCTTTGAACAGAACAAACCGGCAGTAACCCCATTCCCACTATATTGCAAAGATTCTTGAACAGGCCTGGTTGGTCCTACAACTAGGAACACATCCTTGGCTAGCAGTAAAAGAGCCATTGGACACGCGGACCTATCCACAGACAACCCAATGTAATAAAACATTAAGAATAATCAAACATTGTTTTCAAGCAATCATTCAACTGACTTGCATTTAAGTATATTTTTCTTTAAAGGTTGTATCAGCGATTTCTAGCCTAAAACATAAAGTGTCAATTTCAGCTGACCTTTCATCACGATCCGCTCGCTGCCTGCCCCATAAATTGTCTGTGAAAAAACCGCGTCTCTCTGGTTAGCCTAGGGTCCGAGATATGCCAAAAAAAACAATCGGCACTACCAACCTTTCCACAGATAAACAAACAAGTGTTCCAACCAATCAGCGTCAGGGGTTTGGTGTTGTGGACTTTCGCTCCGCCTCCCTCACATCCCTGCACCAGTAGGAAAGTCCACAACACGAACCCCCTGACGCTGATTGGTTGGAACACCGTTTGTTTATGTGTGTAAAGGTTGGTAGTGCCGATTGTTTTTTTGGCATATCTCGGACCCTAGGCTGACCAGAGAGACGCGGTTTTTTCACAGACAATTTATGGAGCAGGCAGCGAGCGGATCGTGATGAAAGGTCAGCTGAAATTGACACTTTATGTTTTAACCAGTTTTTTAACCAGTATGAACGGGTAACTGTCACATTACGTCTTCAAGGTTATTTACCTTGATTATGATAATAGCTTTGAGAAATAAAACTATTAAACTTTAAGTCAGCTAGCTGAAAGCTTGTCATTACTCTCCTGACGCTTCTCCGATTTCCTCTATGCACTTCTGTACATCACCTGCCGTCTCACAGATCCTCCACTGTCCCTTATGCATGAAGCTCAGTTTGGCTGGATACACAAATCTGTATGGAATGTTCAGTAACTGGAGCCGTTTCTTCACATCATCGAATTGCTTTCGTAGTTTCCTCACCGCTACTGAGAAGTCCGGGAAAAACATCACCTTGTGTTCCTGATATTTCACAATTCCCATCTCTCTGGCCGCCTGTATCACTCTCTGCCGATCACGAAAGTTGAGAAATTTCATGATCAGTACTCGCGGATATTGTTGTGGCTTTGTCTGGAGTCTGCCGATTCTATGCGCTCGTTCGATGATCACTGGGCTCGGAAAGGTAGATGCTCCAAACACGTCGGTGAGCCACTTTTCCAGAAAGTTTGCCGCATCCGTCCCTTCCGCTTTTTCAGGCAGGTTGACTAAACGGAGATTGCAACGGCGATTGCGGTTTTCCAAGTCATCCAGATCCGCGCTGAGTGTTACAACTCGACTTTCCAGAACATTCACCTTTTTCTGTAGCGTTTCCACATTATCCTCAGTTTCGCTAATTCGGTGCTCAGCTTCTGATAATCTGCCTCCAAATTCGGAAATTTCATTTTTAATCCCTTGAATAGCATTCAGGACGCCTTCGAATTGAGATGTGAAAAAGTGTTTCATATCTGCGAGAGCCTTCATCACATTCTCTTCGTTGTTCATTGTAACGTCACTTGTTAGCTTGGCGCTAGCTTCATTGCCGTCAGAAGTTTCCTCAGTTGTATCCGGATTCTTCCTTGTAATTCTTCGATTTGCCATGGTAAAGCAATATTCTTTGTGACCACGGTTGAACTCGGAGGCTGTTTCGTCAGTTGAATATCTCAAAGTGTCCTAAAATTAGAAATCTGGCCGTCTGTGGTAGGAGCGTTGAGTAATACGTCTGTCTAGCTCGTCGCCATGTTAGAACCCCGGGATAACCATTTGGTTTTGAACCACCACTGTAGCGGTCTCATGTACAGCAGTCCAAGAGGTATCACGTTGGATGCAGCTGCCATAAGACCTAACAGTACTTGGAACTGTTTGACAGTGAGTAGCAGGCCTAGCTTGACCGCATTTACTGCAGTAAGGATCGACTCGACATTCGTGCCTGCATCGTGGTTGAATCCCAGATTACACCTAGATAAGTGGTTCTCTGTAATGGAGATAGCACACTTTTCTTGGCATTGAGTCTCAACCCCAGCTTTGCCATGTGAGCAAGAACATCTCGATGTTGAGCCGCTAACCGTTCTGAGCTGGCTAGGATGCGCCAGTCGTCTATATAGTTGAGTATGCGGATGCCCTGGAGTCGCAGGGGAGCCAGAGCAGCATTCACACACTTCGTGAACGTTCGGGGTGAGAGTGCTAGGCCGAACGGAAGAACTCTGTATTGGTAAGCTTTGCCCCTGAAAGCGAACCTGAGAAACTTCCAATGTTGAGGAAGGATGGAGATGTGAAAGTAAGCGTCTTTCAGATCTATCGTGACAAACCAGTCCTCGGACCTGATTTGAGACACGACTTGACTGACAGTCAACATTTTGAACTTCAGTTTTCTGACTGAGAGGTTTAGCTGTCTGAGATCTAGAATCGGCCGCAGGCCCCCATCCTTCTTGGGAACAATGAAG
>NC_133361.1:85843748-85871530 GCF_049309525.1 Garra rufa
TTGGTTTTCAAAACGTCCAATATAAGATAAACAAGCCTGCACTGACAACTACAATTAAAAGGAAGTAAATATATATTGGGTGGGCTAATATTATAGTTTAATGTCATGAATCAATATTTTAATATAACTATGCTATTTAAATTACTACAATAGCCTATAGACATCAAGCAATAATGATTTGCCACATGTATGATGCGATAACTAATTAATTATTAATTTGCTTAGTTCTATCATTTATAATTTGAATAAGAGAACAACACCAAGAAACTTCAGGAAATCAAAAAATGGTTTTATTAGTTACATCGTAGATCAGATTTTATCATTATTTTTCTTTTCTGGAAATGGCAAACTAGAATAAAAAGCCACACAGTAGCGACCAATAAACGACAAAAAAAGCAAAACAATTACATTAAAATTGAATAAATAAATAATATTAATAATAATAATTAATTAATCCAAAGTTTGAACATTTATGGTTATGCTATATAATCTAAATATGAATGTGTGTTGTGTGACTACTTACAGTCGCCTAGTTCTACACATTGCTCAAACGCAATTTGGGCAAACATTCATCACTTTGACTGTGCATTTCCCACAAACAGCATTCCGACATTTCAGACACTTGACAAACATTTTATTCTGTTTGCATTGTGCCTTCACCATGCATGTCATTCTCCTCGGCTGATCTGCACCATCCAGTGGCACATCCACACGTAGTGCCACTTTGGATGCCATCCACTCAGCGCACAGCTCCTGGGCCAGCTGAAGCATGAAGTCCCTACTGGGGATGCTGTTTTGTACGCAGCTCCGGTAAAGCACACAGGCATTGATAGCAGCAAGATCCAGCAAGTTGTAAAACACCGCAACGGGCCACCTATGGGTGCCACCTTGAGACAGGCAAAGAAAGCGACAGACAGGAACAAAGAGAACATTGTGGCATTATAGCGGTTTCCCGGTAAAGGCTGTAATCAAGGCATTGCTGCACTCACAAACTCTACTTTATCGGGCATTATAGGTAGGAATAAGATGAAAATGCCATCGAAGATTTTCTGAAGAAGATGTTTATTCAACAAAGTCAACACCTTTTGGCACGGTCAGTTTCAATGTTATGTCATAAATCAGTGTATGGCAAATCAAATAATAATAGAAATAATAATAATAATAACCTTTGACTGAGTATTGACGAGCCATCTGGTCGAGTACATCAACACCAGGTTTCGTTCTATTGTAGTAGGTCACCGTTTCTGGTTTCCTCTTGTTGTCTGTGGGGATGGCTATATGCTGGTGTTGAGTGCTCAGGATGGTGACATTTATTTGAGGCTTGCACTGATAGACAGTCATAGACTCAGTCAATCTCATGTTTCTCGGAGGCTCTGGATCGCTGTCAGACGAGTCATCAGCTGAGCCGACCCAGGACGCATCACTTATCTCCCCACCATCAGACTCTCCATCACTCATGTCATTTAGCGCTTGTAATACCTCTTCGGCACCATTGAATCGCCTTCTTTTATTCATTGTGATTGTGATTGAGACTGATAACGGCTTATCCAGTGAGTGAAAGACGTTGCCTAGTTACGTGCAATGTTAAAACACAGGCGGCACGAAAATGACAGCGTGAACATACAGGCATTATATAGTGGGTAAATTTGACCCGCTTTGGCGCTTAAATGCCCCGTTTTTTTATCTGGTTTTAGCTAAACAGTTTTTAACACCAGGGGATTGTAAATCATACAATTTTAGTAAAAGTCAATGACTGGGAGACTTGAATGTTTTATTTAAAACCTGGTAAGTAAATTTGAAATATACCCACGGGTAAAATTTACCCTGTGGCGGTTCTAGTGTTAAAGGAGAACTCCGGTGTGATTTTGACCTAAAGTGTATTGAATCATGATACCGAGTGTGAACGTACCTTGCATATCTCATCTTGGTTTGTGTCCTGCTGTCCAAAATCTGGGGTCAGTTAGCCGATGCTCACAACAGGTTGTCAATGAGTGTCCATAGGGCATCGAAGAACCCATGTAAATAAATCACTGTTTTACGCCATTTACGAGGCACAAAGTAGCTCCACACTTCATTTGTAGACTTCCAAGGGCCCTGACATTTAAAACGAGACATTGAGAACTCAGAAAAAGCACCGGTAGTTTATTTACAAGAAGATTTATACAGACATTTTCCACCAGGATCCTGTGGTCCACAGGATTCGCCTTTCCAGAACAGCTGCATGTCCAGGAGGAGTGCCCAATGAACTCTACCACTTACCAAGTGATACATTGGTAAAAAAACAGATAAAAGTATTATTCTAACGTTTTAGCTTAAATGAAAAGAAAATGCTTATGTTTTCTTTTTAACATAGGTTTGGCTCCAGAGACTGTGGATTTCAAATTGAACAAGCTGAACTGGATGCCCTTCCTAAGGCTAGCCTGTCAATGACTCCTTTTGGGGACCCAAACATGCAGGAATACTTGGACTTTGCTATGAAACACAACCAGTTACAGAAGCCAGAGAATTTTCAAAATGTTGATGGTGAGAAAATTTTGCTCACATACTGTTACATTATAAAAACAATTTTGGCAACCGCACTTTAAAGTGAACCTTTAACAAAAACGTTTTCAGATTCTTAACTCTAGGGGTCATCCATCATTTAGCTTAAAAACAGCCAAATCCTGGACTTTTTTTGAATTCCAAAGTCCATTTTTGACTTAAACAAAATGTATGAGTCTAGGGGCCTCATTTATAAAGACTTGCGTAGAAACCATCCTTGATTTTATCTAAGAACTTTTCTGATTTGATCGTAAGAGCGATTCAGAGAAACGAACGCACGCACGAAATCCATGTGTACGCCAGTCATTCGGTTATAAATCACAAATGATTGTGGAATTGTGTGCAGCTGAATGTTCCGCCGTCGAAACGCCCCTGCTTAATTAATTAACATATAAAATGAGCTCATTCCTAAAGCAAAAACTCTGTGACAATGGCAAGTAAAAAGGAGCGCAAGAAACCATATTATGGTGAGGCTGAACTATCTGCAATACCAGGCATTACCACAAGGAAACGGTCGTACGCCAAGCTGGAATCTGACGTGGAGATAAGTACTTTTCCACGTCAAAGACGGTTTTTATAAATCTGTACTTTGACGTGGATTTGATCGTACGAACACTCTAAGATCAAATCAGTGCGTAAGAAAGTTTTATAAATGAGGCCCCTAGGAGTGGTAATTTCAAGGAGTTTGTACATGTATTTGCCATTGAGAACGCAGAGTTATCCAGGAACTGTATTTTTGGCGGTGGTTCCAAGTTAGATGGGGGAAGTGAAAGACAGCCCAGTAGCAAACATCAAAACACCTTCCACAGACACAGCAGCCTGGCCTTCTGCAAAGAAAAACAATTCAGATACATCATTAGGGGTTTAAGCTTGAAGAGTCTTGTTTTTTTTTTCCTTCTGTGATTTAGGTGGTTACATTATTGCTAAATAAAACACTGTCTTTTGATGTTTATGTACTTAAAGGCCAGAAATGCTAGAACTGCCATGTTTTCTTAACTAGTTATAAAAAACAAATAAACTAACAAACCTGCACAATCAGGGGTGCGTTTCCCAAAAGCATCGTTATCCAACTATGGTCGCAAGTTCCGTCGTTACCAACGTAGTTCAATGATTGGGTGTTTCCCAACAAACATTCGCAAACAGCGTCGCAAACTTACTTGGTTGGAACTACAGCTCTCGACCTGTGGTTAGAAGCATCGTTTCTTGTTAGTAAGACATGTGGGCTTAATAAATTATGTTCTTGGTCACAATTTGCAAGCTAACACGCAGTACAATATATATCCTCAATTTTATCTAAATATAAATGCATTTAATCTATGTATTTTTGTGCATCCTCTATAAGCGTTGTTTATGAGTAGTGCGCATGTGCACAAATGCCTGAGGGAACCCCGGAATATGACGTAAGAGAGAACACGCGATGAATCAAACATCAAATAAAGCGAAATGACAGGGAACAAAAAATAGTAAATTAGTCATTAGGTGCCATGTTCAATATATCTGCATTTTTGAGATCCATAATCAGTTAAATAGCAGAAGTTATTACTCGGTGAAATCATGAACAACAGCCCTAAGTTGTTGAACTAATGTGGTTCAAACGATGGAGATGCGACCATGTTCGGTAAACAGTCGTGACTAGCTACTTCATTTCCACAACAATGCATCGTACTATGGAGGTTAACCAGCGAGTTATGTAGTTGTACGGGAAAAGCGCCCCAGGTCAGGTTTGAAGAGTATCTCAAGGTCAAAAGCAGTAAGTTGCTTTTCAGAGTGGCAAAGGACAGGGGCCAGCAAAGTAGGGTGAAGCTGTAGTGCAGTCAAAAACTCCAGGGTTAAAAAGACCCTCCCTGAATCTACAGAGTGAACATTGTTTCACTGCTGTGTAGTGGCAATTGAATTTAAATTAAAGAAAACTATTTTCTCTACAATTACTATTCACCTTAACAAACGTATGTTTGGGGGGAAACATGTTTGTGCTGAAAACTGATTTAAAGAACCCTTTTTTCACATTGCACATTGTTAACAAAAATAAATCAAACATTATCTATCCTCCATTATCTATCCTCCAGCAGTATCAAAATACACTGCCTGGCCAAAAAAAACTGTAATATTTCATTGGACCGCCTTTAGCTTTGATTACGGCTTACATTCGTTGTGGCATTGTTTCGATAAGCTTCTGCAATGTCACAAGATTTATTTCCATCCAGTGTTGCATTAATTTTTCACTAAGATCTTGCATTGATGATGGTAGAGTCTGAGCCTTCTCCAGCTGTCACACCCCCGGACTTTCTATTTGGTTTCTCCCAGTTTTCCCCGCAGTTCTGAGTGTTTTTGGTTTCTCCCTCATCGTCGACACCTGTGTTTGTAATTAGTCTGTGTATTTAAGGTGTGTTTTCCCCTGTACTCTGGTCGGTCTTTAATGTTATCCTGATGTTTCCACTCCGTGTTCCTGTGTCTGCCTGTTCCCATTGGATTTATTAAATGTTCGTTTTTTACTACGTCGTCGTTCGTGTGTTCCTGCCTGATCGTGACAGAAAGACCGACCGATACAGTTTTTTTTTGCGTGTTCACCTCCGTTTTGTTTTCCGTTCGTTTTCTCCAGTCTTTTGTTTCCGTAGTGTGTTTCCCCCATGGATCCCTTCCTCCGACCAGAATTCATCCTGCTACGGCTGAAGCAGGGGGAATTACCGCTCGAGGGATACACGTTAATGTTCCAACTCGTAGCTAATAACACCAGCTACCCGGACGACGCACTCTGTGCGTTCTATGACGCCAGCCTCAATGCGTCTTGCAGAGCGCCGTCGTCCGAGGACGGCCCTCGAGCGAACTTTGCCTCGTTTGTGGAGTGGACACTGGCGAGAAACCGATCCTCGTTTCCCGCCTGTTCCACGGAGAATCTCGCCAGTGCCACTCTGGACCCAGAGCCCAGCCAGCCACCCCGACCCGCGGATTATGAGCCCGTCACAGACGGAAAGCCCGAACCCGGAGCGACAACATTATGGAGTGCCGAAGAGGTCAAAACTACTGATCAGGTGCGTGAGCCAACCATCACATCCGCGCCGGTGGAGTGCTTCGAAGAGCAAGAGAGGGCTGTAGAGAGCCCCGTCCACTGCACCGCCACTGGGGGTGAGCAAGAGAACTCTGGGGACTTAATGGACTGTGTCATGGAAATACCTATCTGCCTGGATTTCCCACCCACCCTCCATCTTCTGCCTAGTCCTGAATCTCCGCTGGTCCCGCCCAGCCTACCTGAATTCCCATTGTCGACTGTCTGTCCCCTTGCTCACCCTCAGCCCACCATCTGTGCGGTGGGTTCGCCGCAGGTCTGCCAGTCTCCATCGGTGTCATGGCTGGAGGATCCCTCACCATCGCCTCCAGCCTCAGAGTCCTGGACTCCACCTCGGCCCTCCGACCCTGCGGCTCCACCCCGGCTCTCTGCTCCCTCGTCTCCGCCGTCGCCCGTCGATCCACCAGCTCCACCGGGCTCCATCGGCCCTCCGGCTCCGCCCTGGTCAGTCGTCGCCCCACCTTCGCCTCAGGACTATACTCCTCCGGCTGTGCCTCGTCGCTCCGTCCCACCGGCTCATTGGACCTCCTCCCTCCCGCGGGCACAGCCTCGGCCCTCTGTTGCTCCGGCTCCGCCTTGGTCGCCAGAGCCTTGGGTTCCGCCTTGGCCCTCCGGATCCGCGGTGTCACCCAAGATCTTCGGCTTTCCGTCTCCGCCTCGGGCTCCACCACCACCTGCTCCACCTCCGTCGGTCGGATCCATGGAGTCGTCAGCCTCTCCTCCACCATGGCTCCTCCCTCCATCGGCTCCACCGTGGATTTACATCTTGGCTGCGGCCTGGGTCCCACCTGGCTCCTCCTGCTCCAGCCCCCTCCTGTCACCTCCTTGGCTCCTCCCTCCGTCATCACCTCCATGGACTGTTCCGTCACCACCCTGGACTCCATCTTGTTCCCTCCTCCCGGGAGTCCGTCCTCCACCTAAGCCCCCTCCAAAGACTTGGTACTGTTTCCTTTTGTATGTTTGTCGGCACGAGGACGTGCCTTCCGGGAGGGGGAGGTAATGTCACACCCCCGGACTTTCTATTTGGTTTCTCCCAGTTTTCCCCGCAGTTCTGAGTGTTTTTGGTTTCTCCCTCATCGTTGACACCTGTGTTTGTAATTAGTCTGTGCATTTAAGGTGTGTGTTTTCCCCTGTACTCTGGTCGGTCTTTAATGTTATCCTGATGTTTCCACTCCGTGTTCCTGTGTCTGCCTGTTCCCATTGGATTTATTAAATATTCGTTTTTTACTACATCGTTGTTCGTGTGTTCCTGCCTGATCGTGACACCAGCACATCCCAAAGATTCTCAATGGGGTTAAGGTCTGTGGTGGCCAATCCATGTGTGAAAATGATGTCTCATGCTCCCTGAACCACTCTTTCACAATTTGAGCCCGATGAATCCTGGCATTGTCATCTTGGAATATGCCTGTGCCATCGGGGGAAAAAATCCATTGATTGAATAACTTGGTCATTCAGTATATTCAGGTAGTCAGCTGACCTCATTCTTTGAGCACATACTGTTGCTAAACCTAGACCTGACCAACTGCAGCAACCCCAGATCATAGCACTTAGTTAAATACAGGTGGTGACTTTTTTAGCCAGGCAGTGTATGTAAAAAATATTGATTCATGAGATCCACTAACCTCTTTTATTGTGTTTTTCTAGGCAAATGAAAAAAGGTATCCTGGAATATGCCTTTCCTATTTCCTTTTTATATCCTGCCAATTTGAATGGCCTTTCTGACCCAGGCACATGGACCACCTCTGAGCAGTCTGGATACAAAAGGACGTAAGGTCCTTCAGGCATGTCCTTATTAAATGTTCTAATTTTCTGTACAGCTTGTTTCAACAGATAAAAGAAGGAGAAGAGTTAAGATCTGAATGAAATAGAAGAGAAAGAACTGCTTGAAAAACATTATTTCATAACTGGAGAAACATATCTGTTGTTCAAAGTCTGAAAAGACTTCCTCTCAAAAAAGAGCTCGGAAGACTAGATCTAGAAGTCATGTCACCTGCCAACAGTGTGGAAAGAGTTTCCCAAGAAAAGACAATCTTAAGACTCACATGAGAATTCACTCTGGAGAGAAGACTTTCACGTGAGATCATTGTGGAAAATGTATTGTACATAAAGAAGGCCTTAGTAAGAACTTGGAGATTCACTCAAGGGAGAGCGCTTTTATATGACCTGGACGCACATTCACAGACAGAAAACAGTTTGAGAGCAACTAATAAAACACTAATAACTCGCATCGGACAGGAGCCTTTTATGTGCCTTCACTGTGGAAAGACTTTCACAAGAAAAACAAACCGTAAGATTCAAATGAGACTTCACACTGAAGAGAAAGAAACCTGTGGAAACAGTTTCAGAAAAAAACAACAACACTTTATACCCACATGAGATATCACACCACAGATAGGCCTTTTCACACATCTCTGGTGTGAGTTTCATATATCAAATAGATCTGAAGAGGTATTTGCTAAGTCATTCTGGCAATGTTCTGAAAGTGGTAAGAAGTTTTGTGCACTTAGTCTTGACAAAAATAGTACCTGTGGGTCCTTGAAAAGGCTGTAATAACATTAAATTCACTTTCAACAACTTAGTCCATAAAAGTCCTAAATACTATAAATGATTAGACACACACAGGACCCGTTTACGTTTGAACTACTTGAGTGATGTGCACATCCTCTTTCACGTCAACATTCCCATAATACTGGTGGGTTACTTAGCTCTTATGATTATCAACCCCAATTGGGTCCAATCAGCCCAGCTTTCCTACCCCTAAGTCTCAACCGAGTGTTTAGATAAAAAAAAAACAATAACAATGTTTGTTTTTTATACTATTAAAAGGTATACAGTGTACGTTCTTGCAAAATTGCTTGCAAACATAAGGATTGTTGTTTGGTGTAATAGGTCATGTAATATTAGAATTGGTACCCTTTCAAATCCATACATTATAAACAGGGATTTAAATTAACTTTTTCACTCACCAGCCAATTTGGCTACAAATTTTTTTTTAGTTACTTGCCATTCACAACTTCTACTAGCCACAAAAAAAGAAAGAAAGAAACAGCTCGAGACTGTCTGACTAGAAATGACAAAGTGACTGTTGCAAATCATTTTGTCAATACTATGGGTGTGCGATATTCACCAAAAAATAATATCCTACTATTTTCTTTGATTTTATTGATGAAGATAATTAGACTTTTTCTTTCTAAGATTAACTATCTTTGACAGCTGACTCTAACGTTTTTAATATTCTTCATAAACTTTTTAAACTGATGTTTATCTTTTATGGACATTTTCCCTTTAAAAAGCCATTTTTTCTAGGAGTGTGCATCATCTTTTGAGTCAAATTCTTACATTTAATCAGTCAATTATAATAATAATAGATATATGCTGTTACTAAACAAATTAAATCATTCATCTTTGCAGAAGTGGCATTATTAGATGTATTTACACATGTTAATGCAGCTTATGCCGAGTTCAGACTGCATGATTTTAGCCCACAAATCACTGGCAAACCGGTGCTCGTTCACGCGAGTGACAATCACACAGTCAAAGACGCCTTCTGAGAGAATCGCCGACATGTCGCCAACACCCGTAAGATATTTGGCATGCTAAATATCTGGACCTGTCGGCAATTCAAAATCATGCCACATGAAAGGTGATTTGACCGAAAATATCATCGGCGATTACCTACAGCCAATGAGAGAGCAACATCCAGGCCAGCGGGAAGTTGGGGGAGGAGTTACGAAAAGTATAGACCACAATATCAGCAAGCATAGCTTCGGCTTCTTTTCGCTGCAAATGTGCAAATGCAATTTGTATGACAAGCTTCTTGCGGGCTACCATTTTTTTATAATAATCCCAGTCTCATGTGAGAACTTGCACGCCTGACCTCGCGTTGTTTCCATGTCACTTCTCGCATGTGTTTGGTTGTGAGACGTAGTTTGCGGACCGGGACAAAGTTGTCAGCGATTCTTCCTATTGTAAAGTTATGCAGTGTGAAACCCCCTGTCGCCGATCCATCGTGCAGTGTGAACACAGCAGCGACAGAATGCTACCCCAGATAGTCATGCAGTGTGAAAACATCTGTGACGCGATTGCTTTGAAAATCGTGCAGTCTGAACTCGGCATTAGAGAGACATGGAATACTTTAACCTTCAGTTACAAATGCATAAATAATGTTTTGATATTTTTAAAATAAAATGTTGAATACTGATGTTTGAAATTGTTTAAAAAATTAAAAGATATTTTAAATGTGGAATGTGCTAGTAGGTGGCAGTAAGTCACTGTTAATAAGTGAGTCATTACGACTGAACCGAATCATTTAAATGGTTGATTAATTCGGGAATGAAACAGTCATGTTGTTCAGTGTCAGGATGTCACCCCAACCTCACAATAGAGACACACCCTCAGAAGAACCTCCCACTCGTTCTGGATCACCTGACTACTGATTACTAGCACCTGACTTCACTTACCACACCCTATATATACCCACTGCATTCAGTCACTCACCATCTGGTCTACAGATCGCACTCTATGCTATGCTGCTCCTCTGGATCCTGTTTGGACTCTGTTTCACTCCTCTGTGCCGGCTTAGTACATTACCATTACCCAAGGACTGTTCAGATAAGACTATTCATCTTTCCAATCCACATTGCAATTGCCTGAAACTTACCTGCTGTATTAATAAACTTACCTCATTATTATATACACTTACCTCCGTCTCTGCATCCGTCTGTGTGTGTGACAGAAGACCAGATCGTACCGAAATGACCACCGAAGAGGCCACTGCACCAAACCAGTTCACCGAACTCAACGCTTTCAAGGCGGCTCTCACACCATCTCCACAGCCACCATCTGCCTCAGGAAGTCCCATGGCCATTCCTACAACGTTTGCTGGAGAAGCGGCTGAGTGCAGCGGTTTTCTACTACAGGTCGATTTATACATCCGGATGCAACCACAACAATTACCCACGGACGATTCCAAGGTAGCCTTTCTCATCTCTCTGTTAACCGGCAAACCATTACAATGGGCCAAAGCCATCTGGAATGCAAATAATCCCATCATTCATTCTTTTGAGCTGTTTACCAGTCATTTCTCCGAAGTATTTAGCACCACGACCAGTATGCTCACCGTCTCAGACCAACTCTTCCGGCTACAACAAGGATCTTCTTCGGTGCACGAATACACTCTTCATTTCCGCACGCTGGGAACGAGATCGCGCTGCTAGGAGCTTACCGACAAGGCCTTCATCCAGACATTCGAGCAGCTATGGCGCTGTACGATGATTCCATCGGTCTAGAGACTTTTCTACAACGTACCACTCGATTTTCCCAGCGACTAGCCGCCTGCCAGCCCTCACAAACCGCTCCTCAGTCCGCTATGGTGGCAGCTTGTCCTCCAGTACCAGAACCCATGATCATCGATTCCACTCGACTCTCACGGACGGAACGTCAACGCCGTATCACCTCTGGACTCTGTCTATATTGTGGCCAACCCGGTCATTTTCTGCACAACTGTCCAGTCAGACCCCCACATCCAGTGGTGAGTACAATTCAATCAGAAATACAGACTGCTCAACTTACCTTAATTCCAGTAACAATTCATACTGCCGAACGCCATCTCTGTTTCTCTGCTCTTATTGATTCAGGTGCGTCGGGTAACTTCATCTCTCAAGACTGTCTAGAGAATCTTCAGTTACGCCGACAACGACATTATCCAGAGTATGCTGTACGAACTATTCACGGAAAACCACTGGGACGTGGGCGGATTCGGTTTTCATCACCAACTGTCACTCTGCAAGTAGGATTGTTTCATCAAGAAAGGATTACATTTCTGGTACTGGAGCATTCCACGGTCGACATCATCCTCGGTCGTCCATGGTTACACATTCACCATCCGGAACTCCGCTGGGATCCCTGTGACATCATCGGCTGGAGTAAGCACTGTCTCAAGAATTGTATGTCCTCTCAACTACCTGTTTCTGGCTCTCTATCCATAGCTTCTACAAAGATTGAAAGCCCCGATACTAACATCTCGGGCGAAATCCCAGCGGAGTACATGGACTACGAGGATGTATTTAGTAAGCAAGCTGCCACCCATCTTCCTCCACACAGGCCATTGGACTGCGCTATCGATCTGCTACCTGGAGCTCAACTACCCAAGGGACGGGTATATCCACTGTCCAACCCGGAGCGCCAGGCGATGGAGGAGTACATTCAAGAGGCTTTAGCACAGGGATTCATTCGCACATCTACCTCACCGGCCGCTTCCAGCTTCTTCTTCGTGGGTAAGAAGGATGAGGGTCTCCGTCCCTGTATAGACTATCGACAACTCAATTCTCAGATAATTCAACAGCCTTATCCACTACCACTCGTTCCTGCCACCCTCGAGGAACTCCGCGGAGCTCGCATCTTCTCCAAGCTGGACCTGCGAAGAGCTTATAACCTCGTTCGTATTCGGGAGGGAGACGAGTGGAAGACGGCCTTTATAACACCAACTGGCCACTACGAGTACCTGGTTATGCCCTATGGTTTGTCCATCAGTCCCTCAGTCTTCCAAACGTTTATGAACGAGGTGTTCCGGGAGTTTTTACATCAGTTTGTAGTAGTCCATATTGACGATATTTTGATTTACTCCCAGAACCAGGCCGAACATCGCCAGCACGTCCGTCAGGTCCTCCAAGTCCTACGTCAACACCACCTATTCCTGAAGCTGGAGAAGTGCGAGTTTCACAAGACAGCGGTACAGTTCCTGGGCTATAACATCAGCTCTGAGGGTGTGCAAATGGACCAAGAAAAGGTGCAAGCCATTCTAGATTGGCCTCAACCCCACACCATCAAGGAACTGCAAAGATTTCTGGGTTTCTCCAATTTCTACCGCTGGTTCATCAAGAATTACAATTCCATTACTGCACCTCTGACCTCCCTCCTTCGTGGACAACCTAAACATCTTAGTTGGAATCCCCCTGCCCTCGAAGCTTTCCAACAACTAAAGAAGATTTTCAGCACTGCTCCTCTCCTGCACCACCCGGATCCGGAGCGTCCCTTCGTGGTCGAAGTCGACGCATCTACCATCGGCGTCGGAGCAGTGCTGTCCCAAGCGGCTGGTGACTCCTCACTCCTCCATCCCTGTGCCTACTTCTCCAAGAAGCTGTCCTTGGCGGAGCAGAATTATGACGTAGGCAACAGAGAGCTATTAGCCATCAAGCTCGCCTTGGAAGAGTGGCGTCACTGGCTGGAAGGGGCTAAACATCCAGTCACGGTCATCACCGACCATAAGAATCTCCAATATCTCCGTGAGGCTAAACGGCTCAACCCAAGACAAGCCAGATGGGCCTTATTCTTTACTAGATTCCAGTTGAAGATTACCTACCGTCCCGGATCAAAGAACATAACTGCAGATGCTCTATCCCGACAATTCTCCAGTGATACCCACATTGAGCCTGACTACATCATCCCCCCTGAAATCATTGTTAGCCCCATCCAGTGGGACATCGACACCTGGATCCAAGACGCCACTCTCCAAGAACCTGCTCCGCCTGAGTGTCCAGAAGGTAAGATGTATGTCCCAAGCTCCCAACGACAACACCTTCTGGACACGGTACACCAATCTCCGGGCTCTGGACACCCAGGTAGCAGAAGGACCCTCTCGCTGCTCCAACCTCGTTACTGGTGGTCCAGTATGGCCCGAGATGTCATGGTGCCTCTCCCCGTTCCAGAGCGACCCTGGTCCCACCTCGGGGCCGACTTCGTGACGGACCTTCCCAACTCTGAAGGCAACACCTGTGTGCTCGTTATCGTGGACCGATTCTCCAAGGCGTGTAAACTGGTTCCCCTACGAGGTCTCCCTACGGCCTTGGAAACCGCTGAGGTCCTCTTCCAGCACGTCTTCCGTCACTTTGGTCTCCACGAGGAAATAGTATCTGACCGGGGTCCTCAATTCACCTCTCACGTATGGAAAGCCTTTTTCAAAATTCTCGGTGTATCCGTCAATCTTTCCTCAGGATATCACCCGCAGACCAACGGCCAGACTGAGAGAAAGATCCAAGAGCTGGGACGTTACCTCCGGGCCTACTGTTCGGATGACCAACACAGCTGGAGCAGGTTCCTCCCGTGGGCCGAGTACGCACAAAACTCCCTACGCCAAGATACCACCGGCCTGACACCCTTCCAGTGCGTGCTCGGTTTTCAGCCTCCGCTGTTCCCCTGGATGGAGGAACCCACTCATGTTCCAGCTGTAGACTACTGGTTTCGAGAGAGCGAGAGAGTGTGGGACAAAGCTCATCGTCACATCCAGAGAGCCATCCGTCAACACAAGGACTTCGCCGATGCTCACAGGAGAGCTACTCCATTATACCAGCCTGGAGACAAAGTATGGCTCTCCACCAGAGACATCCGGCTAAGGCTACCCTGTCACAAGCTGAGTCCCCGCTATATTGGTCCGTTCGAAATCCTGAGGCAGATCAATGAAGTCACGTACCAGCTTCAGCTCCCACCCAGGTACAGAATTCACCCCACCTTCCAAGTATTCCCTCTGCCACAGAGTCCACCGGAGCTGAAGCTGGACTTCCTCCTCCAGAGATCCTGGATCAACCGTCTATCTACACTGTACGGGAGATCCTGGATTCCCGACGTCGAAGTGGACACTTGGAATATCTTATCGACTGGGAGGGGTACGGACCTGAAGAACGTTCCTGGGTGGTTAGAGACGACGTACTCGATCCTCAACTCCTGGCTGATTTCCACCGAAACCACCCAGATCGTCCTGCCCCTCGCGGTCGTGGTCGCCATCGACGTCGGAGTAGGGCGTCGGGAGCCGCCCCTGGAGGAGGGGGTAATGTCAAGATGTCACCCCAACCTCACAATAGAGACACACCCTCAGAAGAACCTCCCACTCGTTCTGGATCACCTGACTACTGATTACTAGCACCTGACTTCACTTACCACAGCATATATATACCCACTGCATTCAGTCACTCACCATCTGGTCTACAGATTGCACTCTATGCTATGCTGCTCCTCTGGATCCTGTTTGGACTCTGTTTCACTCCTCTGTGCTGGCTTACTACATTACCATTACCCAAGGACTGTTCAGATAAGACTATTCATCTTTCCAATCCACATTGCAATTGCCTGAAACTTACCTGCTGTATTAATAAACTTACCTCATTATTATATACACTTACCTCCGTCTCTGCATCCGTCTGTGTGTGTGACATTCAGAGACACAAAACAGTGCAGTGGCTGTGATTGAAATAGTATTTATTTATTTATTTAGGCAAAATAGCAAACACAGCCAATATGGTGTCTAAAACTAAGTCTCTTGATATTAACGTTTTGTTTATTGAACTGTTATATAAAATCAATATCACATTTATTAAAGCTGTTCTTAAAATAACGACACGCATTGTGTGATATTAACTAAATGAAATTATAACTATTTTTACACCCATATCTTAAATTGAGCATCCTAGGTTTGACTGAGACCTGGATTCGTCCAGAAAACTCAGCAACCCCAGCCGCTCTGTCTAATAACTTTTCCTTCTCCCACACCCCTCGTTACACTGGAAAGGGCGGCGGTACTGGACTGCTCATTTCTAACAACTGGAAATACTCAACCCATTCTCTTCTTGGCAATTATAACTCATTCGAATGTCATTCAGTGACTATAACAACTCCCATCAAACTCCATGTTGTAGTAATTTATCGTCCTCCTACTCAACTTGGCATTTTCCTAGAAGAGCTGGATGTGCTACTATCCTCATTTCCAGAGGATGGCACCCCATTTCTAGTCTTTGGAGACTTTAACATTCACCCTGACAAACCCTATGCGGCTGACTTCCATACACTCCTAGCTTCATTTGATCTCAAACGCATTATCACTACACACACTCATAAATCTGGAAACCAACTTGATCTCATTTATACACGTAACTGTACTACAGATAACATAGCAGTCAAACCCTTACACATCTCTGACCACTTTTTCATTACATTCGACCTACATCAAGTTACCTGTGCACCACCAACCCCTCTACCTGTTACTTTTAGACGAAACCTACGCTCTCTCTCACCTTCCCGCCTTTCGTCTTTAGTATCCTCCTCTCTTCCCTCTCAAACCCACTTCTCATCCCTGGATACTAATACAGCAACGGACACCCTGTGCTCGACTCTCACGACTTGTCTAGATGATATTTGCCCTCTCTCCTCCAGGCCAGCACGGGCTGCTCCCTCAAACCCTTGGTTATCCGAGGTTCTTCGTGAGCAGCGCTCCAAACTTAGGGCAGCTGAGAGGAAATGGCACAAATCTAAGGATCCGTCTGACTTGAGTATGTATCAGTCTATGCTGTCATCATTCTCTACCCAAGTCCACACTGCCAAATCTTCATACTTCCACAATAAGATCAACAATGCTCCAGACACACGAAACCTCTTCAAAACTTTCAATTCACTGCTTTGCCCCCCTCCACCACCTCCCACCACTACTATAACAGCTGAGGACTTCGCCACATTCTTCACAGACAAAACTGCATCTATCAGCAATCAGTTCTCAGCTCCACACATACAGGAACTAAAATTGATTTCACCCGCATCTGGAACTCCCCTCTTCTCCTTCAGTCCCCACTCTGAGGCTGAAGTTAGCAAACTTCTCCTCTCCAGCCATCCGACGACATGTCCTTTAGATCCTATCCCCTCGCACTTTCTTCAAGCAATCGCTCCCACAATCCTACCGGCGCTCACACACATCATCAACTCATCTCTTCTCACAGGCACCTTCCCTACTACATTTAAGCAGGCCCGGGTAACCCCGCTGCTCAAAAAACCTACTCTAAACACTTCACTTGTAGACAACTACAGACCTGTCTCTCTCCTTCCATTCATAGCAAAAACGCTGGAACGAGCTGTTTTCAACCAGCTATCTTCATTTCTTGCGCAGAACAATCTATTGGATACCAACCAGTCAGGCTTCAGGAGTGGCCATTCAACTGAGACTGCTCTACTGTCTGTCACTGAAGCCTTACGGATTGCAAAAGCTGATTCCAAATCATCGGTTCTCATTTTGCTGGACCTATCTGCTGCTTTCGACACAGTGAATCATCAGATCCTTTTGTCCACCCTCTCATCGCTGGGCATCACAGGAACTTCACTTCACTGGTTCAAATCCTACCTCACTGGTAGGTCTTTCAGGGTGGCCTGGGGTGGTGAGGTATCCAAAACTCAACAACTGGTTACTGGGGTTCCTCAGGGATCAGTTCTTGGACCCCTCCTCTTCTCCATATACACTACATCTCTAGGCCCCATCATACAAGCACATGGCTTCTCCTACCATTGCTATGCTGATGACACACAGCTCTATCTCTCATTCAAACCAGATGATCCATCGGTAGCTGCACGAATCTCAGGCTGCCTGGCGGATATCTCTGCATGGATGAAGGAACACCATCTCCAACTCAATCTAGCAAAGACTGAGCTCCTTGTTTTCCCTGCCACGCCGACTCTACAACATGACTTCTCAATCCAGTTAGGTTCATCAACAGTTACCCCTTCAATTTCAGCCAGAAATCTTGGTGTAATGTTTGATGACCAATTGACTTTGAAAGACCACATAGCTAAAACTGCTCGATCTTGCAGGTTTGCACTGCACAACATCAGAAAGATCAGGCCCTTCCTAACAGAGCACGCTGCACAACTCCTCGTCCAGGCCCTGGTCATTTCCAGGCTGGACTACTGCAATGCTCTACTAGCTGGTCTTCCAGCATGTACAATCAGGCCTCTACAAATGATTCAGAATGCAGCAGCACGCCTGGTCTTCAATGAACCAAAAAAGGCCCATGTCACACCTCTCTTCATATCCCTTCACTGGCTACCAGTGGCGGCTCGCATTAAGTTCAAGACACTGATGCTGGCATATAGGACAGCCACCGGCTCATCACCTGCTTACCTACGTTCACTATTACGAATTTACACTCCCTCTAGATCTCTGAGATCCTCTAATGAAAGACGCCTCGTTGTACCACCACAGAGAGGCATGAAATCACTGTCCAGAACATTCTCGTTCAATAGTCCTGCCTGGTGGAATGACCTTCCCTCCCATATCCGGAATGCACATTCCCTAACTGCCTTCAAGCGACTTCTGAAAACCCATCTCTTTCGACACTATTTGACTCAATAATAAAAAAAAAAAAAAAAATTCTCTCTTTTCTTGATCTTCCCTTTCTATCCAGTACTTATCTAACAATGCCGATATATGGTATTTTTGAGCACTTCCTAGGTTGACCTGACTCCTTAGGACGAATCACTTGTTGCATCCCCAATTGTAAGTCGCTTTGGATAAAAGCGTCTGCTAAATGAATAAATGTAAATGTAAATTATGTTAACATTCTTTATGCATAGACTGCATCATGCAGTGAAAGAACGCACTTTAAATGCACACACGTTAATTTAGTCTATTCAGACTTCATCGCATAGTCACGTTTTCTTGCACTCTGTTTTGTAATATACTCAATAATGTTATGTCTCACAAGTTCAGTATTTGTGCTAAACCTTTGCAGATTTGGTAGGGCTGGGCAAAAAATCGATTCAATCGATTTATCGATTTTGTAGTTTAAAACGATTTTTATTTTGCAAACTCGAGTTTTTTGCCACAATAGTTTTTTCGGACTTTTCCGCGTTTCATCCTTGTGCGCTACCTTAGCGCGATATGAGCCAGCCCCCGCCCCGCGTAACACAGTCAAAACAACATGGCAGCGTCTACTTCCAAAGAAATGCAAAGGTAATTCCGTAATTTGGAACTGGTTTGGTTTTGATGCAGCAGACAAAACACAGACGAAGCCTTACTGCAAAATATGTTTCAAGGCTGTTGCTACTGGAAGCAGCAGAACAACAAATCTTTTCCAGCACCTGAGGAATAATCATCCCGAAGAATGGGAGAAGTGCAGCCGGCTCCGTAGCGAAAACGGCTCCTCTAGCACAGCGGTTCCCAACCGGGGGGTCGCGAGATATCTTAAAATTAATGTAAACACTATCCTATAATTGTTTAATTTCATTATTAATGCGCTAAATGACAATAATAAAAGCACAGCCTCTCTCGTGTTCTGTAATTGATTGCTTCAGACTCGGCGCAGCAAGCCTCATCGCACTGTTAAATACAGACTGAATGGCGGCTCAAAACTTCCAAATGCTGTACGCAAACTAATGTTACATCTCTCGGCTGCATGCATGAAGCAAACCGTCTTAAAGGTAAAAGGTAAAAACGATTAGTGTCATAATAACGAACTTGCGCGTGCCTAATGTCTCGTGTAAATCGAGAGTCGTACATGAGACACGCATAAGTCCGCTATTTATTCACAAACTATGCGCGCTCTCGGGGCTCTGATCCCTATCGTATTTTTGCTTGAAATTACAAACATTTGCCTAGTTGTCCAAATCAATGTGAGTGTTTTATAATGGATGCTCACCCATAGAAGAGGAGTAAGACTCTGTGTTTACGAGCATCAGGCGCGCACTGACAGAGTTCACTGATCCCGTCTTGGTCGAACCTTCACATCGATGTGTTTTAACAGATTTAGAATGTATTTGCTGTAGTTTGAATTCGTGTATTATTTCTTTAATAGATACAAACAGTAGCTATTCAGTCAGTCAAGTTCAAAGGGATAGGTTTAGTGGTCTTTTGGTATCTCCCTGTTGTAGAGCAGGTTCACTTATTTAAGAAAAAGTACTCTTAAGTTGTAAAGAATGTCTGAAGTAAAATCATTTTAAAAGTTAGAATTGAGCAGAGGTTTTCTTTAAAGATAAGGTATATTTGAAGTTTTAATTTAAATTTTATTTGAATTTTGAGTTTTTTTTTATAACATGCAGTAGAAGAATAATTAAGGCAAAACAAATGTTTTGGTTAATAAAGTTTTATAAATAAATTATTTTTTCTTTACTGTGGAAGTACAGTATAAGATGACATGTCAGGCATGGGGGGCCTTGCAAAATTGGCCGGAAAAGGAGGGGGGCCCCGGAGTAAAAAAGGTTGGGAACCCCTGCTCTAGCACACCTGCTAAAAAGCAAACTACACTTCCTGAGAGTTTTACAAACTGTGTGCCTTATTATAAGAACGGAGCGCGATGGAAAGCGATTACAGAGGCGATCACGTTTTATGTTGCCACAGACATGCTGCCAATTGATTCTGTCGAAAAGCGAGGCTTTAATCACATATGCTGAAAGTATTAGATGTGAGGTACGTATATTCACACTATACTGAGAAGAGTTTATTTTTTTTAATTGTAATGTTATATGTTACAAAATTTGTAATTATCTGATTTCTTGAACAGAAAATTTAAGCTTAAACCTGGGTTAAAGCTTGAAATTGTTGAATGACAGAGCCTCATTTACTTTTTGTTTTGGGATTCTATGCATTTTAACAATTGAGGACAATCATAGCAATAAAGTTGCACTTTTGACACTATATCTGATGTCTGCAGTATTTTTTAAGTGCATTGGAAAAAAAATCGAAAATCGAATCGAAACTCGAATTTCTCTTTAAAAATCGAAGATTTTTTTTTTAGGCAAAATCACCCAGCCCTAAGATTTGGCTTGCATAAACTTCCCCAAGAAATTAATGAGAGATTAAATATAACTACTGAAATGTAACCTGCCAAATTGCCTAGTGATTTTAAAGTGTTACCCGCCACAGCTGATTTTTACATGATTTTAAACCTTGATTATAAATAATTACTAATTTTCCAGATTGTATCTTTATCCACCAAACTTCACATATTGATACCTACATGGAGGTACTGTAAAGGTACGCTGTAATTACAAAAAAAGTATGCTGTACTTATGCTGTAAATTACGGGCTGTAATATAAAAAGCATTACTCATGTCTCACATAATCTCAATAGGTTTTGCAACTTCAGAAAACATAATCTATTCACTCAACGGTTGACTAGATGCAAGCAAGATTCTACAGTCAGTTAGTGATCTCCCTGGTTTGCTGTAAGAATGGTCTGGTCTGTAGCTTGAGGTGTACAAAGGTGACCACTGGAGTAGTTTGCAGACATCACATCTGAGTTGGCAGAAATATAATTCGGCAGACTGTGGCACTTCAAACAGTGATACCTGGCTTTAATTTGGACCCTGGAGATGAAGCCGCACAAAGTTGTAGGAGAAAGGCTGTCTTCATCAGGTACCTCCAGTGGTGTGATTTTGATGACCTGAGCGAGTAAAGATTTGGATAAGTATATCTGTGAAATTAGTCTGTCCCACAGGGTAAACTTAATTTCACCGGTGATGTCACTGACCCATATCACAGTTCTCATTCCTCTCACTGTAGAACTTCAGCTTCCAGCTCACTACCTGTAAGTATATAACAAAATAGGCTAATTTAACTGCTGAGTAGATTTAGTAAGAGATTTAGTCTCTTTGCCAAGATTCATTTGAATAGAAGGCATGATATAGTATGCTCACATTTTGTCTGGATCCAAGAGCTTTCACAGCAACTACATTAAGCTTTGTTCTGCTTGAAGGTGTGAAAAAACAAACAAACAAACAAACAATAGAAGCATCACCTAATTTAAAATGGTTTTACTGGTTATGATGGGAGTTGTTTTGGTTTTAATGGAAACTGCAATGGTCGCTGTGGGTCTCTGCTAGTAATTTGTTTGCTTTCCCGGAGTCAAAAACACTTTTGGGACATAACCATGTCTTGGTTTCAGGACGACCTTACAGTCGTTCGGTCCAAATCCTAGACAAGGAGCACTGACTGACAGTGCCTGTAAGTCATTCACTTGCTTAACCGACACTAAAGCTAGAAGGAGGGCCGTTTAAGTGATAGAGGGCTGTAAGCCGGATGGAGTGGCTCAAAATAAGGGGCCCCTTTAAGGTCTCAGGACTGTTGACAAGTCCCATGAGGTTACCATCTGTGGACAAGGGGGATTAGACCTCCAAACACCCTTCAGGAAATTAATGATGAATCTTTAATCTGATCAGCACATGAACCGCTCTTAACAAAAGGAGTTCCTTCTGTGCCCAAAGATGGAGCCAACGAGCCATTCTGTAAAGTGGGGGTGACCTAAGACCACCTTGATGGTTGATGAAGGCGTCATGGTGTCCGGCCGGCCCTTAAGACTGAAAGGACAAATGCTACACTATGCTGTAAAAAATGTCTGTAGGATTACAAAAAGTGCATCATAAAATGGACAAATAAACAGGGATATCTGTTACAAATAAAATGGAGGTAGATTAAACATTGTTTATTTACATAATACAGATTTATTTTTCTGGTCACACTTTCAATTCTCGCTATTAACAAATTAACTATGACTTTTTCCTTTAATTTGCTGCTTATTAATAGTCAGTAACGCAGTTGTTACGTTTAGACATTGGGTAGGGATAGGGATGTAGAATATGGTCATGCAGGATATGTAATTTATAAGTACTAATAAACAGCCAATATGTTAATAATAGGCATGCAAATAAGCAACCGGTTAATGGTGAGATCTGATCCCTGTACTAAAGTGTTACCATTTTTCCTCCTATTTTCCTTTTCTGTTTCCTAATATATGCGTTTATCTCACAAAAACATTACATACTGTACCTTTTACTGCTTTGCAGACCAACATATTCCTAAAGTCCAGCTTCTGGCCAGAGCCCTTCCAGGATAGTAGCGGACCCAGTGGGGCGGCCAGCATACAGACAAGGACAACCAACTGTTGCCAGATACTTTGCCTAAAATAATATATAAATTAGTGTATTCACAAGACAGCTGTATTGAAACCGTAATGAAATAGTGTAAAACCTCATTTAAATCCAGTTATTCATTTAGCAGACTCTTTTAACAAACGCAACCTACAAAAGAGGTGTTTGGTATTAATACACCAAATGTACCACCATTGCACTGAAGCAAGCCTCCTCCTTAATTGTATTTGTTTAAATTTGGAGGTCCAATGTGTTTTTTATGTTTGTGGACATGGTGGGGATGGTGAAAGATTTCACAATGCTCAAAGCATAACTGTGCCTGGTGTTATCAATTAACATTTAATAAATAAAACTGCATGCATCTTGCTGAATAATTTTGTAATCAGAGCTACTTTTCCCTGTTTATGGGATTGGCCTAAATCTGTATGTGGATGTCTGTAAATATTCAGACCCCCCTTTATAATCGTTAATATTTTCATAGGTAACTTGTAATTGTAAATGTACTTTTTTTTCTTATTAACTGTAATTGATTCCAGTTTTTTTTTTATTAAATTATGCAACACATCTACATGTAAGTAGTTACATGTATTATATAAAAGTATATTTTGTTACCAATTTTCACATATGTGAAATGAAACTCAAATTTACAGCGGTTTTGGTGAAACCATTAATGATAAATCTCTTATATTTTAGATTTTTTTTTGACAATGTTAAAAAAATGCAATAGAAAGAGATCAATAAAAAAAACTTTGAAAAGTTGTTATAAAAAGGCAATTGAAAATACCCAAAACAGCACTTAATATTTAAGATTCTTTATTTTCTAAATTGACAGACTAAAACAGCATTTGTTGTCTCTTGCTCAGCATAATATAAACACATAATATAAAATATATATCTTCCATATGAAAAGCCAAACCAATTTAAATTGTTCAATTCAAATTTTCATTATTGTTATGGAATATTTGCCAAATTAACTTGCAATTGAGTTGAGTTGAATTGCATTAAGTTTCTTGGACTTATTAGAGTCACAATTGTTGTTTCTTGTCGAGATCAGTCCTCATGTTCTTTCCAAAAGGGTTCCAGTTTATATTCAGCTGCAGAGAGTGTAATTTGAATTATGCTGTCTATGGCTTTGGCAGCAAGGGATGCACATGGCTGGCTGCATCATTGAAGGAGAACGGCAAATAGCTGGGAACTTCATCCCCAGGAAAAGAGACAAGCTGGGCACCCTGACGATTGATGTGCTCGTATAGCACCCAGACACCACCTTTCACTTTGTGAGAGGAAGCGATGTCACTGAAATCGATGTCGTGAAGACTGGTTTCTTGCCGAACGGTCACGCTTCTTCCTTCATAGTTTATGTGCTCAAACAGCTGGATTTCAGGGATGTCCAGGTCATCTGTGATGATCCTGAGAGAAGAGAACCTTCCTTTGTCATCAAGAGTAGCATACTCTCCTTCTTGAAACACCCGTTGCTTTCCAGCAAAATTCTTGTCATAATATGCTACCCATGGTGCCCCAATAACTTTGATAGATGAGATGACATTGCTGAAGCCCTTTCCTTCTAAGTTGCGGACATCATTTTTGAAATCAGCCGTTCTGCCATTGAAGCCCTCTTCGGTAAAAACAACAATCTTGCTCATTTTGAACAATGACTGGAGATGATCAGAGGCTGGAGATTGCAAGTGCTTCTTTATCAGCTTCTCCTGGCTCTGTGGGGAAAAGTGACTGAAATGGTGTGCAGAGCTGCTTTTTTAAACCACAGTTACACCAAAGGGGGCGTTGACAATGTCATGACAGTACATGTAGTTCTGGCAGCTGAGAAACACACAGATCCTTGGCTGTCATGTGTTCACTTTGCTGCTTAGATGTGCTCTATACAAGTTGCATGCCAAAGCTATATGGTAAATATTATTCATAATGGAAGCAGAGGGTGACTCTCAGTCTCATAGCTTCCTAAAATTAGTTGCACCACTAATGTCACATGGACACTTTTGTCAATGTTTTGGTACCTTTCTGTACTTTGAATGTGGAAGGACCCTTGCTGTCTATGGATGATCAGAGAGCTCTCAGATTTCATCAAAATACCTTAATTTGTGTTCTGAAGATAAATGTCTTGAGTAAGTGTTGAGTAATTAATGACAGAATTGTCATTTTTTGGGTGAACTAACCCTTTAACACTTAAATGCATAAATGTTTCACCAATCATTATTACATATACAGGTCTTTAGCAACCCAGACCTATATATCCAGCACAGATGGAACTCTAACTGCTGCAATAGCAAAAATCCTTGGTATTTCAAGAACAATTACAGAAGAATGAAATAAAGCATATTCCATTAACTTTTCAAACTTAGGAAGGTTTAATGAGCAGAAATTGAGCAGATGATTTATCGCTCTCAATGGCAGAGCTCACTTTTACAATACATTTAGCATCTGGCTCATCATTTTAGATGTATTCAAAATCAATATTTTGATTGCTGGCAGCTTATTTACCACATCAAATGACAGTAACATTAATTTTTATTTTTGTGTATTGTAATTTCTCTGCAGTAAAGCTATTCAAACAAGTTATATTTTTGCGGATGAAGTTCTTTAGTTTTATGTCTGTGGTAATTGTCGCACCATTATTTTGTATCAAACAGTTACCCCCTTGAGGGAAAAAGGATGAACTGCATGTGAGTCATCAGATATTTAAACATTGTTGTGCAGAAAAACGTCTCAGGTTGCATAGGACACTGCGTCCTCTAGGAGGTGCTATAGGGAACGTCTCCTTCGTGACCCTTGTCTGAAGCTTTCATACAAAAATGACAATAACATTGGCATGTCAATACCAACACAACCACAGTACAAGAGGCAGCCAGTAGAACACAGTGTGTCATATACTTCTCAGGGAACCATGGTTACATACGTAACCTAAGACGTTCCCTTTCGCGGAAACATTGAAATGCGTCCTCTAGGGGGCATTATAGGGGAACATATACCCACACTACCATGCTGAAGGGAGTGTGTGCCATCATGAAGGCAAGCACTAAGTACCAACTTCTTCAAGCTTAAAGGAAGCTTTTTTGGAAATAGGCTCATTCTCCAACTCCCCCCGAGGTTGAAGGGATAGTTCACCCAAAAATGAAAATTTGATGTTTATCTGCTTACCCCCAATGCATCCAAGATGTAGGTTACTTTGTTTCCTCAGAAAAACACAAACGAAGATTTTTAATGAAAACCGGTGCAGTCTGCCAGCCTTATCATGGACGTGAATGGGCACCAAACCTTTAAAAGTAAACAAAAACATGCACAGACAAATCCAAATTACACCCCGCGGCTCGTGATGATACATTTATATCCTAAGACACGAAACGATCGGTTTTTGTGAGAAACTGAACAGTATTTATATAATTTTTTACCTTTGATACACAGCCACGTCCATCTGTCATGTGCACGAGTTTGGCAGCAGTCACGTCAAATGAGCACGCGCTCTGGCGTAGAATACGCAAACGCCGGAAGCGATCTGTCGCGTGTATACGACACTCATTGTTTACACAGTGCACAGAGATTGTGTGTATAGCGGCTATTCAAAATGGTAATTACTTGCGCGTATCCTGATTGTTTAAACCGATTTAAAGCTAAAAGATTACGTTAGTTTGCGCAAACTCATCCGGGAATTTTCACTGATTTCCCCTTACGACGTTTGCATATTCTACGCTAGAGCGCGTGCTCATGTGACGTGACTGATGCACATGACAGATGGACGTGGCTGTGTATCAAAGGTAAAAAATTATATAAATACTGTTCAGTTTCTCAAAAAATCGTTTCGTGTCTTAAGACATCATTGTATCGTCACGAGCCGCTGGTTGTAATTTGCATTTGTCTGGGCATGTTTTTGTTTACTTTTAAAGGTCTGGTGCCCATCCAGGTCAATGATAAGGCTGGCAGACTGCACCGGTTTTTGTTAAAAATCTTCGTTTGTGTTTTTCTGAGGAAACAAAGTAACCTACATCTTGGATGCATTGGGGGTAAGCAGATAAACATCAAATTTTCATTTTTGGGTGAACTATCCCTTCAACTCGGGGGGAGTTGGAGAATGAGCCTATTTCCAAAAAAAGTGGAGTGTTCCTTTAAGGGAGTTGCTGCTGGGACATAGTGATGGCTGTTAGTGACATTTTACCCTGAGCTGCATACCCAAGACTTACCTGTAAGGGGTCAGAAATGCTCAACCCAGGGTAGAGCTCAAAGGCTTGGAATCAAAAGAAAATTAATTTAAGGGGATACAGCTAAGTGCCTAGAATAAAACTAGGTCTTGCCTGTCACTGTAATTATACGCACTGGAATCAGCGTAACAAAAAGGCAGAGATCAGGATTGACTTGACTGGCGTGACTGGAACAGCTGTGACTTGACGTGACTGGAACAGCTGCGACTTGACTTGGCGTAGCAGAAACTGCAGCTGAGACAGGACTTGACCTTGCTAGAGCTGTATCTTGACCTGACCCAGGAAGTGCTACGGTGTTCTGACCTTACTCATGAAGTGCTGCGGTTTCCTGACCTGACTCAGGAAGTGCTGGGGTGTCCTGACATGACTCAGGAAGTGCAGCGGTGTCTTGACCTGACTCAGGAAGTGCTGCTTGACTGGACTCAGGAAGTGCTGCAGCTGTGACTTGACTTAATTTTGTAGGAACAGCACTGGTGACGTGACTTGACTGTGCAGAGACAATAGCTGTGACTAGACTTGACTGAGCAGGAACAACAGCTGTGGCTTGACTTGACTGATCAGGAACAACAGCTGTGACTTGACTTAATTGGGTAGGAACAGCAGTGGTGAAGTGACTTGACTGTGCAGAGACAATAGCTGTGACTAGACCTGACTGAATAGGAACAACAGCTGTGACTTGACTTGACTGTGTACTGACCACAGCGGTGACGTGACTTGATTGAGCAGGAACTACAGCTGTGACTTGACTTGACTGAACAGGAACTACAGCTGTGACTCGACTTAACTGTGTAGAAACAACAGCTGTGACTTGCATTGACTGGAAAACCTTGAGCATAACCGCAGAGGAATGCAACAACCGCAGCAACCGCGATATTTGCCTGTTTTCTTTTTTCCTAAGGATTTGCCCTTCTCACTTAATGCCTGTGTGCTGAATAATTAGTAATAAGTTAGTAATGATAACATAATGTGTTTATTATGAGGCTCAGTAGATATGCACTTAACAAGCCTAAACATACAGCGAATGAGAGAGAGATCGACTGAGCATGTGCGATTACCTGCGTCTGTCTTTCAGATCGAGTCAGGTATGTATGTGAAACTAGCTTGTCATGTCCAAGGAAAGTGAAATCTCTGTCTTAACATCGATGCTCTGCTGGTCAGCTGAACCTTTAAAAGTGGCGATTAAAGTTAAACCTGTAGTTGAATTAACAGTTTAAAGACTTACTCAAAGATAGTCTCTTGCCTCCATCTTGTGGCGTAACAATGAAACTGCAGAGACTGACAGCTCGTCTAGAACACGC